>NC_056729.1:644004755-644099755 GCF_019279795.1 Protopterus annectens | reverse complement strand
AGAGGAAAGAGAAACTCTGCTTTTTAATGTTAAGATGACTTAGTTCTAATAAAATATGGGCTATTATTTCTGTACAAAATGTATGAAATTCAATAGGTAACCCATTGGGACACAGTACTTAACCTTAACCCCGACAAAGTTCCTTCATTGTTTGGCAAATTTCCATAAGAGTAATAAACTGAGCGAGGATTACTAACTTCTCTTCCAACACATGAGACAGGCTGAGTCTGACAAAATGCTTTCCTAGCCTTATGTGTACTTGTACTTTTGGACTGATATGAGGTACTGGGCACAGATGTCATTATTTAATTACTTTGTAAATATCTTTTCTGGGAATTCTGTTGGCATCTTTAATGGCCCCTCTCTGAGCCAGAAATCAAAGAGCCTATATCCTCACCTCTGACACTGGAGAGGGATGTTCACTTGAAACAAAAATGGATACACCCACTATTTCCAGATGCAGCTCTTTGCATCAAGAACAATTTCCATTAAGAGCACACAGGAAACACACTCAGTCTGGGGTATGGGTTTCCCCCTCTGTCCCGATGACCAATAAGACTCCCCACTGGCACAGTTGTAGGGTTAGGTCCTCAGCCGAGTGTCCAAGCCAAGACCTCCAACCATCTCTTTGTGAAACCATTGCTTTGGGTCCCTGCTCCAAGTAGCTGACACACACAGACTTTGAGATTTGATTTTCATAGACACACACACACACACACACACACACACACACACACACACACACACACACACACACACACACCCACACACACACACATCTGGGAAAGGCTGGCAGAGATTTACTAGCCATGCCCCCTTCTGCCAAGACTATAAGGTAGTTATCACCATCACCAGAACCCTTTACCAGCCACTTTAAGGCCCTTAACAAAGGGTCTCCAATGTTACTGTGTAATATTAATACTAATACAAATGGTAGTTTGACCAAAAGCAAGGGTATTAGGAGTGGGCCACATACTGTCACCAAATAATAAATATGCATGTACTCTCAATACTTAAATATTTCTACAAAGATCAACCACAATGAAATGTTTAAATATATTTAATAATAAATAATAGAAGAACAAGAAAATACTAAGTATATATCCACAGTGACATCAGAGTTCAAATACAGGAAATATTTAAAATAACATTGACAGTCTCAGACAAATAAAGAAAAACAATATCTAAACTAAACTTCACTATATTCCTAACTGTATCTAAGAGAGTTACTATTCTCTACTTACTTAACAGAGCAAGGCAGATGATGTGGTGAATGGTTCTTGTTGTCAGGCCCAAGACAGAATACAGAATGCTTAGTCTCACTGAGAGACATCTCAAAATAATATCTAAAATATTACTTCTGAGATAGCTTGCAGAATAACATCACTTCCAGTCATCGGAATTCTAGTTTCAATGCAAACCCCCTGTGCTGGAAGGTGGTTGGACTTTGCACCTTCCTACAAAAATACATATAAGAGGACTTTTGGGCAGATTTTTGGCAGGTGCTAGAAGTCATAAAACAATTGCATACCTCCACACTTCCAGAGTAGTAATTAGTTCACCCCAAAGACAATACAGAAAGCCTCCTAGCACAGACTTTGTGTCTCTGGCTGCATTGAAACATGTGAGATAGCATCTTTATGGCCTAGCCTATAAAGTGATTTAATTTCAGTTATTTTTCTAAAGTTTGCTGGACTGAGGCTAACCCTCCAATTTCCTCTGTTAAAGTATATATACTTAAACAATTAGAATAGTGCATGTACATTTCTGCTCTCTCCAGTAAGGCACACTGTGGATACATTTCAAACACAAGCACTTTACAAATACCCTTTTAAAACAAACATCTGTACAAATCAGTTTGATATACACATGAAGTACAGTTCTAATACATTTGTAACACCAGCATCTTGTATGACATACAGTTCTAATACATTTGTAACACAAGCATCTTGTATAAGTCAGTTTGATATTCACAAATGACATATACTTATTTACAAAATTCCAGCTAGCTGTGCTGGAAGTACCTCCTATTCGTCACCCCCCCCCCCCCTTGGCTAGAAGCTGTCAGGATTTAGCACATATGTGTCAATAATACACAAACACAGAGTCTTGCTAAGATCTGCTGCAGCTCCTGGAAGTCATAAAATAATTTCAAAATTCCACCTGTCCAGAGTAGCAATTAGTTCACTCCCAATGACAATGCAGGAAGCTCCCTAGTACAAACTTTTTGTCTCTGGCTGCATTCAGAACTGTTAGATACAATCTGTATGGCCTAAGCCAGGTAATTTAATTTCAAACTATTTTCAAAGTTTGAGATTAACCTCTTTCTTTCAGTTTCTTCTGTTAAAACATATACATTTAAACAGTTACAAAATTATATATATATATATATATATATATATATATATATATATATATATATATATATTTCTTTTTCTATCCAGTAGGGCACACTGTTGGTACATTTTTAACAAGAGCAGCTTTACAAATACATTTTTCAACTCAAGCATTTGTACAAATCAGTTTGATATACAAATGACATTTAATTCTTTACAAAATTCCAGCTAGCTGTGCTGGTATATGTTACACATCCACTGCCCTACTTCTGCTGGCATAGCTGGCAACACCTCACACTGTCACAGCAAAAACTGTTGCTTTTCATTTTATCCCTCTTAATATCTGATTTAGAAGTTTAGGAGAAGAGATTCCTATAGCACAGTGAAATTTTAATGACTTTAAATTTATTTTTATTGAATCAATTACTTCTTTAAAGCTTCATCCTGACAATTTACAACTTTATATTTATTAAACTTCAGTAATGCATGTCTCTAGTAGTTCAGTTTCTTGTTCCTTGCAAACTTTCTTCTGTTTAATTACTAGCTGCTTTTCTAACTTGACTTAAAGTACGCAAAACGTATCTAATAAAGCTCTACTAGTGTGCATTGATCAAAAAGAGTGCATCCCTGTCCAAGGGTATGCAATGAGGAACATCCTACTTCATAAAGCTCCACAAAATGAAGCTCTGATCTGAGACAGCATTGTAGCAGTATTCTTTCACAATTTTCACAGTTTAATAGATCTAATAAACTAACCAAGTCTATTTGTGACTCCAGATGATGGTAAGATATAAGTAAAGTTCCACTCTGTGGCATGTAATGCACTCCACCCACTATTAATATGATGCAATTTTATAAAGTCCCCCATTATACTTGCTAAATTAGATAGTTTATTTCTGTCATTCAGCAGTCTGTCCAAATCTGGCTCAGAGGCTATGTTAAAATCTCAGCCCAACAAAAATAGCTTCCTGGTATGACAGTATATATAATTTGTTTTGATGAATTTATTAATGTTTGTGAATTGCCCTTATTAGGGCCACAAAAGCTATCAAATACAGAAATCCCTCTTGAAGTTTTAAGTCAGGCTGCTACCCCCTTACTTTTTGGTCAAATAGCCAATTTAAATTTTTATGTACAAGAATTGAAAACCATCTTCTAGCAGATGTTGTACAACTTGAAATATACCAACCCTCCCATCCTTTATTAATATATTTTTTATATTTGCTTTTTTTCTGGTTTTCTTTCTTATAAAAAAGCAATGCTGGGCTTTAATTTATTAGAAGTAGGACAATCATTAAGTTTTACTGGTGTATCTATACCCCTAGCATTTATTGTCTGTATAGCAATATCCACAGCAGAGACCACTTTTGCTATTGCCTTTAAAGACTGATCACAATTAAACTCAAAATTAGAGTTGGATGCTTCAAGCCCAAATTTAGGGTGTAAAAACATCTAAACCATTAACTGGGAAAACTACTAGTGTACCAACACCTTTGCCCAATGGTTCTTGGAATTGATAAATTCCAATGCCCTGGATCAACTAATCCTTAGTCTCACCAGGAGCTCCAATATCCTAGACCTGGTCATTGCCAACACGGGAAATTGATGTCCCACACCTATGGTCACCCCTCGTTGGTCAGGTCTGACCATAAGCTAATCACTCTTGACATCCACATCCCACCCCACCCCCCAATAAGGAAACCTCCATAAAAAAACTTCTCCAAAGCCAACTTCATGCTGCTCAAGTCAGAAGTGACATACTTCATGACACCCATGCAGATGGGAACTGAAAGTTCGACTGCTGAATACTATACTAAGGCACTGTACGAGCACATTCACTCGTGCATGAATCATACCATCCCCAATAGAACTAAGACACTCTCCTCTAAAAAAAGGAAGCCAATCTGGTGGCCCCTTGCCATAACAAACTTTACAACAAAAGGAAGAAACTGTTGCAGAAAAGAGGAAAATCTCAGGATGCAAAAAACTCCCATACCAGCATCAGTAAGAAACTGAGATCCCTCATAAAATCTTCCAAAGCTAGTTATGAAAAAAAATTGCCAAAGATTCCAAAGACAACCACAAGGCATTCTATAGCTATGTCAAGAATCTAAATGGCAATGCTCAGATCTACTCTGAGCTACAACAGAATGGTATTAAATATACTGATCCCAAGGATATTGCCAATATCCTGGCAGATCGATTCAGTGCAAACCTCACCCCCTCTCACCCCCTAAAGGGCCCATCTCAATGCCAAAAGATTGCCAAATTTCGGTAATAACGGCCACACGGGTAAAAAAACATACTCTCCAAAGCTAAGAATAGAGCATCCATGGGACCAGATGACATCCCAGGCTGTGTACTACATGAACTACAAAATGAACTGACACCTCACCTAAATGTCATGTTTAATCATAGCCTCACCTCAGGTGTCATGCCCACTGAGTGGCACACAGCTACAGTTATCCCACTCCACAAGGGGGGATCCAACTTGGATCCCAGGAACTACTGCCCCATCAGTCTGACAAGCCTGATCTGCAAGGCCATGGAACGTATTATCATGGAACTTATAAACAAAGACATTGGCAACCTTCAAACACTGAACCCTATGCAATTTGGGTTTGTGAAGGGTCGATCTTGTCTCCTGAACCTGGTTAACTTCTTTGAATCAGTCTCCAGAGCCGTGGACAAGGGTAAGGTGGTCCACACAGCCTATCTAGACCTCGCCAAGGCCTTTGACACAATCCCCCACTCTGGAATCATAGATAAACTTATGAAGCTGGGCATTAATTCCTACATCACTCGATGGGTTGCCAATTGTTTTACTGACAGAACCCATACTGTAAAAGTAGCCGACTCCAAATCCAGCACCAGACAAGTGACAAGTGGAGTACCTCAGGGTTCAGTCCTGGGACCACTCTTGTTTGGCATCTACTTCTCTGAAGTACAGGCCAACACTAAGGGACTCTGGCTAACAAAGTACGCAGATGACTGCAAATTGGGACCCATTATTGAATCCTCAAATGATGTGGATATTCTACAAAAGGGCCTTACAGAAACAGATGCTTAATACCAGAGCCATGGGCTCAAGCTCAATGCCAAGAAATGTATAGTTATCCTCTTTGGGAAAAAACACGTACCTGTAAATTACCACATAGGTGGCAGTACACTAAACACTGAAAGTGTGATAAGAGACTTAGGGACACAGGTGGACAGTGGTCTCACCTTCGATAACCTCATCATCACAACAGTCAGGAAATCCTTCTATGTGGCACACCTCATCACTAAGGGCTTTTCATCCAGAAAAAAGGTCATTGTCCCACTGTACTCATCCCTCATTAGACCCATTATAGAATACAATGCCCTGTTTGGTATGTACCTCTCAAGACATCTGCAACAACTGGAAAGGCCACAGAAATACCTCACTAAAAAAATCACAGGCCTAAAGCAGATGCCCTATGCTGACCGTCTAAAAAACTCCACCTATACTTTGTCACATATCGTCTACTCAGATGCGATCTCTGCTTAACATACAAGGCCATGTCAAACCCAGAGCTGTTGGACATGCTACACTTAAAGAAATCCCAACCCCTCAGAGACACATGCTCCAGGGATCTAAACCTTTTCATTACAGTGAACAAAACATGCTGGAGGGATAGGTTCCTGACCCAGAGACTCCCCAGACTCTGGAATAGACTGCCCATACATGTCAAGCAGAGCGCCTCTTTGGCCCTCTTCAAAAGGAACCTTGATGATTGGATGGGAGATAGGAAATTCACACAGGGGATCACGTCAGTCACCCTGCTAGACAGGGGTCCAGGGAAGTAAATACTCTGGGAAGAAATAGCCAGGGAATTGTTATGGCCAGGCTTGTATAGGCCCTAGGGCCGATAGCCTAGTACCAAGCTATGAACCTATGAACAGAATACAAAAATCTTGAAGCAATAGGTTGGCATATGCAAAATAAGTTGCTAATACTTACCTTAGTATGTCAGGATTTGCTAACTAGTAAAATGTACAGGACAGGAGCCAAGAAGAATTCACACTCATTTTGCAGAAGACTGCGAGGGATTGCATGTCCTCCTGACAGGTGGTATAAAATAGAGATCACTATACTATCCATTAACTGAGGAAATTAGTACTGAAAAAAATGATTCCACCATCATATTAGTTAATAGTTAAGTAGAAAAGCAATATACATCAAGCAGATATGGTGTTCCTCATGTTATACATCTTTATACAGCAATACAAGCAATTACACTCCACATATATGAGGAATATTGTTAAAAATGTATGCAGGCGGCAGACTATACATTGAGCACATAACAAAAACTTTTAAATAACATATCTAAGCTGTATATAGTTTAAGTTCTCTCCACAAAGTATCTAACACAAACCAAATATACAAGTACCATAAGAGAGGCTCTAAGTTAGAGTAGATTGTAATTGATAATTACATGCTACACAGCAAAATGGAGCACAGATAAACTGTTGTTTCATCTCTTCAATCTAAACATTTGTTATTTTCCAAACCAGTGCTAATTACTTATAAAAATCCAATAAAACAGGTAATAAAATAGTAACATGACTTGTATAGAATGATATATCTTGGCCTATGCTGTATCTGAGATGCAAAGCAAACTGGTAATTAAGTAAAAGAGGAAGACACATGTCCACATATCAGAAATCGTATTTCAAACAAGACAGTGTTATATGGGAAATGTTATTTTTAAGAACTTGAAGCAAAATCAGTAGTCATATGATTCACGAAATCTATGTGTACATGCTGGTTCTGCAGAAATGAAATTCGATAATGAACCCACAGCCAAGACAAAGACAATATTATTACCAGGAATAGCATGCATGAACCATTAACAAAGTATATTGTATAACACATCTGTAGCTGGAACTCATCATTATTAGTATATAGCAAAATATTATACCGCTGAGAAATACTGGAGCAGAAATAAAGCCAACAGCCACTAGATGTCACCATAACAACATACTAGGCTATCCATATACACCTTTTCAGGCAGACCTTTTCAAATACTTCCCAAATCGAGCTGGGCTGTACATGATAACACTGATATAAATCTATCTACCCATCCAGTTATCAAGAGCTGCTTAAAGGTTGCCAAAGTAGTTCTTTGACCTGAGGTTGTAACTTATTCCATAGGCTAGGCTAGGAATACATTGAGTTAGAAACATACTCTCCAGCAAGTCTTACTTATTTGTTGGTGTAGGTTTAGGTCCTTAGGGCGGGGGCTTGTAGAGCCACTGGTTTTGCAAAGAAATAGGAGGTCAAATACAACTGGGTCTTTCATGACTCAAAATGTAAGACATAGGTCATCTTGCAGCAACCTGTAAGCTGCTGAGTATAAAGAAAGTGATGCTAATCTATCCGGAAAGTTAAAAGATTTCAGACGTTCAATTTTCTTGGTTAGAAATATTTGGGTTACTTTTAATTGAGTGATATGCTTGGATTTGTACATACCAAAGAGGGTCTGATAAGGGAAGACTACCTTGGTAGGATAACTTCTTTGGATCTTGAAAGTATACTCTTGGAAATCAACTGGGCCTGATAGAAGGATTTCCTGACTATGGTGAAAACACAGTGATCAAATGAGAGAGAGAGTTGTCCACATAAGTATCCAAATAATTTATGGCCATATCTGTTTGAAGAGGAGTACCTTTTTATGGCATATAAGGTGGGAGCAACTCTTCTACCAAATACAACTACTGTTATGCTGAACTTTTTTCATTTAGTTTAAGACTGTTTTTAATGCACCATATACGTGCATATTCTGGACCCTTGCTGGAGCTGTTTTGCATCAGTGAGTGAGCTGATAACATTGTTAAGTTTGCAGTCATCAGCAAACGTGGTCAAACACACTTCTTGGATATTGACTTGGATGTCTGTAGAATAAATGCCAAACAGCAGAGGGCCTAGAACTGATCCCTGTGGCACCATACTAGTCATAATTTTACATTCAGAAAGGGAACCAACAACATTTACAACTCTGGATCATGTAATTAGAAAAGCAACAAATATGTTTCTATTCTACAGAGGAAACTGATGCAGCCGTTTTCTTAATATTCCTTAAATTGGCAGTTACCTCTCTTAATATGTGTGCAGAACATATGACTTAAATAATTGAAAATAGCCTTTAGAGTGGATAAACAGGCACAAAGTTGAAAACAGTACAGTGATAGCACATATAGTTTAAATTCATACTTAACCCAAAATAAAATCCATACTACAGATGTTTTCCAAACAGAGGAATTTTAACAAGAACGTGGAACTGTAAACAACATGCATTAAGATTAAGAGAACAACATGTCTCACTGATGCTATGAATACATGCAGATATTTAGGCTGGATGAACATGGTGGGCTTACCCCAACACATTACTGTAATTATTAAGAAGGTATGTAGAACTATCTAGAAGGTACAAGCCATATATGAAATACACTTAGGCCACTGAACATAACTAAAGTAAAGGAAAAGAAGCCATAATCATATCTCTTTACCTCAGACCCTTTATGTAGGAATATGGCGATTAGTTGCTACAACCACTGTGTTCATGGTCAATGCATTATCTGGCACTTGCCTTTGGCCTCTAATTCTGAAACTGGATAATCAGTCATTATAAACAAAGAACTATCATCTTCCCTTATTCTTCCTCTGCTAAAGAACTGAATCTGTTAGATGTAGCTACAGAGGAATAAAACAAAATTATTCATCAGAATTTATCTTGTTTTGGGGGAAGATTGGTAGTCTTTAACAGTGACAAAGACTTAAGTCTTTTACCTGATGCGATTTAGTTGAAGAGGCAAAGACTGCACAGTCAGTGCTTTTCTTGTCCCTTTTTGCATTCTCTACCTACATTTCAGTCTGAGACACAGGTATTGAAACAGTTGATTGTTCAGAAATAAAACTATCAACAAAGACATGGGCTTCCTCTGGACTATTCAAAGATGAATGCTGTCCAGACATAACAATAGCTATGTTGTAGGAGAACATTACTGCCAGCTTACCCTGATATTCATCTGGCATCTTATGGTGGGAACCATAGATTTCCTGTTTAAAAATACAGACTTAATGTATTGAGGGGCACACTTTGAGCACATCAACTACATGATGTTTTTAGCTCTCTGCCTTTTTTTTAGAATAAATTCTCAATAGTTAAATCAAGAAAATGTTTCATTTCTTGATGGTAACGTGCACATGTTCAAGAATTAATGAAGCATTGATTTGTAGAATTCTTGCCCACAGTGATCACTGCCTCACTTCCTTTTCTGGAGACCAATAATCTAGACATTATTGTGACAACTCTGATTACTAAATCATCTAGTATGAGCTCAGTTTTGTGTGTTTTAATTTGCAGATCAGATATTTAAGTACAGGGTAATGCAGTAAGTTCCTGTTGCTGCTTAATCAGAGCTTCTATTATAATTTGTAGGCAGATCTCCATTTTACTATCTTTCTTTAACATGTGCCTTTTAAATCAGCTTACAAGGAAGTTGTGAAAGTATGACGGGAGTTTATGATTTTATCCACACAACTTTTTGTTTTCTGTGAGGCGACCATCATCTTAGATAATTCTTCCCTCAAATGGTGGATAAAACATAGTAAAACTATCCAAAAGTAGTAATTTAAGCCTGGCACTATAAAAAAGTAGCAGTTTTACTGTTTAATTGATTAGTATTCAGCAGTAGAAGGGTTGGGAGATGGAATCTTAAAGCAAATAACTGACCACGTGGGCATGGCATGTTATAGCAATAACCAACGACGGTGTGGTATATTGAAGATTTACCCACGGTTGGTATGGTTTAATCACAAAGGTGAAGCCCGAGTGATTAAATAAAGCCAACCGTGGGTTCATAGGTTCATAGGTTCATAGGTTCATACTAGGCTATCTGCCCGAGGGCATTTACAAGCCTAGCCCATAGTTTTGTGGCTTACGCCACCCCTTTAGTATGGGGAACTATACCCATTATTTTGCTGTGCCTCTGTCAAATAAATTTCAATATACCATAACCATGGAGTCAGTTATTACTATTATACAATGACATTATTTAAGAAAAAAATACTTACTTTTCTTAAATAATGCCTTTGTATAATGGCACATTATTGTTCTTCCATGGCTGGTGGTATATTGCTGCTTTGTTTTGATGTATTGCGCATGCATATGGGACTTGTGCTCCAACACTTACGCAGTACATCAGGTCTGTGAAGAGGTAGCAATGGAGAAAGGAAGATCTCTGTTGCTTTTTCGTCTTTGTTATAATCAATAAAAAAAAAAAAAAAAGTCTAAGAATCCAGGAGACTTTTTATGTTAGGGAGAGTTGGGACAGGCAAAATAAAAGGATAATCAGGTAAGTTGTTTAAGTTTTGTAGAACGTACCTGATTATACTTTTATTTCTGTCTGTGCCATCTCCCGAACGTGAAATGTCTTTCATTTTCATTTTGTATTAAATAAAAAAGTAAAAAAAAAAGAAATACGAGATATACTAACGGGAAAAACCTCGGGCAACCGGATCTTTTCCCACTGGTATATTCTTGGATTTACAATGGGCATGCTGGTTGGGCTGGCCAATCAGTGTGCTCGCTTTTGAATGCTAATGGACAGTCATTGTATAATGAAGATTTAGCCATGGTTGGTGTGGTTTAATCACGAAGGCAAAGCCCAAGTGATTAAACAAAGCCAGCTGTGGGTAAATCTTCAATATACCACACCACAGAGTCAGTTATTGCTATTATGCAATAACATTATTTAAGCTAAAAATTACTTTTCTTAAATAACGTCTTTCTATAATGGTGCTGTGGTGTTCTTCCATGTTGTTTCCCAATTCTGAGGCTTTGTTGATGTACTGCTCATGGGTATGGGACTTCCGTTCCCATGTTTATGCAGTACATTAGTGCTTTGGAAAGCAAGCAATGAAGACAGGAAGATCTGAGTTGCTTTTTTTATTTTTTTGGAAAAGAAAAAAAGCTGTAACCTATGGACAGTTTAGAGGCATGAGACACAGGGAAAATACAAGGGAAATCAGGTATGTTTCTTTAGTTTTGTAAAACGTACATGATTTTTCTTGCATTTTCTCTGTTCTCATAAGTACCACTAAACTGTTCAGAGGGTACAGCTTTTTTTCTTATTTTAAGAGATGTTGACTAAATAAAGGAGAGGACAGGTGATGTTGCTCTTTTCCATGGTCTGAAGGAAAGAAAGTCTGAAACTGAAATGCATGTCATTATTTAGTGACTTCATTCATCAGTGATTTGTTGGAAAATCACAAATTTTATGAGGACTGAAGTCACTAAATAATGACATGCACTTCAGTTTCAGACTTTCTTTCCCTCATGTCTACCATGAAACAATAGAAAAAAAAGTCTGGCCACTCAACGGTACTATAGCAGTCAGACTTTTACCATTGGTATATTCTTGATTTACAACAGGCACGCTGGTTGGAGTGATCAAGCAGTGTGCTCGATTTTGAATATTAATGGCCACTCATCATATAATAACTGTTTAACCACTTAGCATTTGAAGAAAGGAGCACTTGGCTGGAACATGTCTTCAGCTGACATTCCTGAGAATGCCCCACTAACTGTCATACTTACAGAGCTTTTTCATTTCACTTTGTTTTTTCATTATCCATCTGTCCTTTGACCTATATTTTATCAATGTCTCTTTCTTTACAGTCCTCATGTTTCATTTCTTGGATTTCTGATATGTTTGATGACCTTTCAGGTGCAGACCTTTAATTAGGGTCATATGTGATTCAGCTTTGACTTTCCTTCTTGTCATGTTACTTCTTATAGACTGTATAGTATCTGAAATGTTAAATTTCTGACTGAATTTTGTAAATTTACAGTTTCTAGTTAGTTCTCTTTGTTCAGCGTACTACATCTGTGTGGACGCATTTTCCTTTTGTTTACCATTCTTTAACTTGTGCATTTCATATTCTACATTTTTCCTTTAATTTAAAGTGGTTAGCTTATTAATCATATACTGGATCCTGTCGTCTTTTCTGCTATCCCATCATATCTATAAGTTTGTTCTCTTGCCATAAGTAAAGGCAAACCATTTATTTATTTATTGTATATTTATTGACATTTGATTAATGGGAACGTCTGACTGGGTAGAAACCCATTTTCAGGGGAGGCCCAAGAAAAAAAGCTCCAAATTATTACAAAAAGATTTCAGAACAATAATTTTACAACCTTCAAAAATAAAAACAAAAACATTTGCAGTTTAAATAATTATAACAAATTAGACATCATATAAGAATGTTGGTTAAAAATTGATACAAGGTGTGTGACAATCATTTAATATTTAGAGAAACTTTAGACATTTTGTAGAGAAAATAAAGGTAAGTTAGCCTAATACAAATAGGAATTGCAATATGAGATGAGGGAAAAGTGGCTTATGGTATATTTAGAGAGAAAGTCAGGGAAGAGAATTAGATAGCAGTAAGGAAGTAAGTGAAGATGGGAGAGTAAGGAGGTATAAGGAATGAAAAGTAACTTGTTCACATTTAGGGATATAGTTTATCCTAGCTTTGAGCAAGAACCAAGTCAGATTTTAGCTAGGAAGTCTTTCAGAGTTGTTTTGAAAGATGAGAGGAAGAGTATAGACCTGACAGATACAGGTAAGGAGGGCTAGGCCTTAGTAACCTTGTATGAGTACAGACAATGCCCAGCAGATTTGCTTGTAGACAGACAGGAGTTTTTGGTCACTGGATCGCAATGACCAACTGTGAACATAATTGTGTAGAATATTTTTTAGTGCTGGACATGCAGATGGATGCTGATTAATTTTATAGGTGGTAAGATGCATAATGCACAACAAACTAATGGGCACAGTATTTTTTCATATAAGGGGTGGCGTAAGCCACAATAATTTGGGCTAGGCTTATAAATGCCTTAGGGCAGATAGCCTAGTATAAACCTATGAACCTATGAACCTATTTACTCTAAACACTCATTCTCTAGGTCATACTAGTTTCTTGCATAAATGTCACCCTTCAACATTCTTCTACCCATTCTTTTTACACTCTAACATGTATATTCAAGGAATATAGCAAAACTATTCTCCTTAAGTTACAACTATGTTTTAATATCTATACTCTACTGTATCTTCTACTACTACAAGCTATCAGTCAATGTGGTAGATCTATGAAAATTGCACACACACTGATTATTATTAATAATACCTGGTTTACATTCTGTAAGTCACACATTTTATTGATAGATTTCTGCACTTTGTTTTTTTTTAAAGAATAATTCTCTCCTTTCCTGTACTAGACTAAGCAACAATGCCATTAATAAGAATATTTACATGAATGTATTTTTATCCAATGTTATATGTTTAACCCAAGTGTCAAGTAATGTATATGTACCTTGTATTTGTAATTATAATTATTGCTACATGTAAAATGTGAAGCTTTTCTCCCCAGGCCTCCGCTGAAAAATAATTTTTGTCCAGTCTGACTTTCCTGTAATCAAATGTAAAATAAATAAAATAAACCTATGATATTGGTAAACTAATATGAACCTATGAACCTAAATGAATAACAAATTAATAAATTAATTTTTACTATTCAACAGCTACAAGCATGTTCTCATTCCTTGTATGGTGTGCATGTCTTCGATTTTATCATATTTTTGTCTTGTATCTCTTCGCTTGAATGACTTGCCCCTGCTTTTCTGCAGGGCTGGTCTTTGGTCAGCTGGTGTACTAGGCAACAGGACGCCACAGTGCCCCATCTCATATCACCCGGTGCACCCATCCTGGTCTACCTACACCATCCGAGTTACTGGAAAAGTGCCCCTACTAGAGCTGCGCCCAAGGTGGCTGCCTAGTTGGCCTATACCTAAGGCCAGTTATGCTCCTCTGTGTTCGTGATTAAGCTCACTCTATTCATACTTGGACTGTTATATTACCTGGCTGGAAAACCTCACTGCTACGACTAACCCAGCTATCACAGCAAAACAGATTACCTCGGTTTTAAATTCCAGGACTGCATTCCTACTTGCTGAAAGTACATCCTGTACTCCCAACACTGCACAAAGACTTGTATTTTTTGTCTTTTTTGTTCTCTTTTTAAGAGTGCTTCATCCTTGAGTTGTCTGTAAAGAGACGTGTACACCACACTGGGACGACATCCCTGGGTTCCCATCCCCTTCTAATTTCAAACCTAGTCATTTTTTTTTTGTTTTTAAATTATACCTTTTTATTATATGGTTGAAAAGTTGAAGAAATTTAGCATTAAACATCTCTTTAAAATTCCAATTGTTTATTTGCTCAAGTAGTGAATACAAAGCTTTTTTATCAGGCATTTCCCATTTAAATAAAAAAGGAGCACTTGACTGGTTCTTATAGGTATTACTAGTATCTGGCTTCAATCAATTAATTACAACATCCAACTGCTTAAACAAAAACAACAATAACAGCTCCATCTTGGATTGGATCCTAATTTCTGATCCAAAACTTTACCATAACCCTGGCACCCTTCCTGACTCCATGTGTAACCACCTCCCTATCTATGTGCAAAGACACTCTCTTCAAACTCCCAGGTCCCACCTACAGAGAGAATGCTGCAAATTTTCCTGCTTTGATGCTGAAACCTTTAATAATAGACTCTTTAGTTAACTGGTCCAACCTCCGACAACTTCCCCTCAATCACGCAGTTCTGGAATTCAACCATACCTTCCTCAAAATACTTAATTCTCTTACACCACCACACAAAATTAGGATAAAAACTAACCACACCCCCTGGCTCTAAAAAAAAAACACTCACTCCCTTATGAAAAATAGAGATAACATTTGGAAACAATGACTAAAAGCTAAATCCCCTATGCTATTGGAAAAATACAAAGAACTTAGAACCCTCACCAAAAATCAAATCAATAAAGAAAAAATTCTACTATGATGCCCAATCCACTCACCACTCTAATCACCAAAAAATCTGGAACACTTATTAATAAAATCCTCCATCCTGGTGGATCTACTACTCCCAACCCATTCCCTAACAAGACACCTCAAGAAACTGCAACACTACTTAACTTTTACTTTATTGAATCTATCCGCAAACTAACCTACACTGAACAAATAAAAAATAATCCACCTACCTCTTTTACTATTACCAGTACCACCCCCTTCTCCTTTAAGCCAGTCCCCACTGGTTATATTAAATCTCTTCTGCTTAAACTAAAACCACGAGCCCCCTCTTCTGATAACCTACCTCCCCTTTTTCTTAAACTTGCAGCTGACTCCATAGCTTACCCTATCTCAATACTTGTAAACAGATCAGTTCAAAAATCTACTGTCCCAGCTATCTGGAAATCCTTCTACACCATACCACTACAGAAAGGATGTAATTTCACTGATCCTTCTAATTTAACCCATAGCCATTCTCTTATCTGTCTCTAAAATCCTCAAAAAATCAATACACAATCAGCCAGTCAAACACCTACTTCAAGAAAACCTTCTGACCACACTCAACATGGCTTTAGGCCAAATCGTAGTATTTCCACTGCTCTTCTATCCTTTACTCATACTGTTGTTGAGGATAGAGACAAGGTATCATGTCTCTTCCTAGACCTCTCAAAACCTTTTGATACTGTTTCTCACTCTAAGCTACTAACTAAACTATCTGATCTCAACTTCTCCACCTCCACTATTCTCTGGTTCTCCAGCTATCTTAATAATAGGCTACAGTCGGTCAGATGGCAAACCACCTGCTCCACTTTTTTACCCATCCAAACAGGAGTCCCCCAAGGCTCTATTCTAGGTACTCTTTCTTTCAGTATCTTTACTAACAACCTCCACTCATCCTGCAGCACCTCCTCCCTTATACAATATGTGGATGATTCTGCTCTTATCTCCCTCTCTGATAACTTCACTCTTGTTCATACTATTACTCAAAACTCTTTTCTTACCATCGAACAAGGGCTAACTGTTAATCAACTAATGCTAAACCCCCAAAAAAGCAAACTCTTTCTCTTCCTTCTTAAATCTCACTCCCATCATAAAACCACCTTTACCATCTCATCTCTTGATAACACTGTTATTACAGCTGAATCACACACTAAGCTTCTTGTCACAATTATTGATGACCAATTAAAATTTGACCTTCATATTCAACAAAGTATTACAAAGACACATCAAAAACTAGGTCTAAAATTTCAAATAACAGATAAAAACAATTTGCTGTGGCATATATTATGTATTAGTATGCAATGCAACATAACTAAGACCACTAAAACTTGTATGATTAATTATTACATTAACTCATTTAGGAAAATTATTAATGCAAATATAGATTTAAAAATCTGGTTTGCTGTTTTAACACCATTCATAGTTACAAAGAGTTATCCACATAAAATATACAGAGAAGTAATTAATTCCTGGGATTTGTTTGCTGGTTTCAATGTATCAAAGAACTAAAAAGTTCTGAATATGAAAACAATAGAAACAACATACAAAATTCCACAACAAGATTGGCTAACTATGCAAAGCATTTTG
This sequence comes from Protopterus annectens, assembly GCF_019279795.1. Lineage (NCBI taxonomy): Eukaryota > Metazoa > Chordata > Ceratodontiformes > Protopteridae > Protopterus > Protopterus annectens. The sequence continues at coordinate 644,082,887 of NC_056729.1, read as the reverse complement.
ACATATTCACAAGATTTATGCAGAATAATTAGTAATTCTTCATTTAAAGAAATACCTAAACTTACAAAATACCTATATGAAATCATATATAATGATTATGATATGGGAAATAGTATTTTGAAATTTTACAAGCTATTGATAAATTATAAAACAACACCCAAATCCTCATTTTGGAATTATATAACAAAAGGACACTTATTACAGCTAATTAAAGAAATTAAATCAAATATTTTATTATCAATAAAACATACATCCTTTACACAATACTGGAAAGTTTTTAATTGGAAATGCTTGCACAGAGCATTATTTACTCCAGATAGAATTACTAAAAAAATTCTTCCGCAAAGGGAATATGTTGGATGTGTAAGCAAATACACAATGCAGATTGGAATCACATTTTTTCCGACTGTGTTAACATCAACATTAAGCCATTTTAGAATGGTATTAAAAACTTTTTACAAGCTTTATTTAATGAATCGTTTAACTTATCTAAAGCTCTAGTATTATTAAATGTGTATGAAGGTCCTCATTTGAATGAGTCAAATATGTATCTAGTTTGGACAATACTTGCAATCTCAAGGAAGTTTATAACAAGAAGATGGAATACAAGCATAATACCTACTTTGGAAGACTTCTACAGCCTACTGAAGACCACAGCATTGTTGGAAATTAAAATTGAAGAATTAAGGATTCATCCTAAGCCATTTATTAACAATCCATAGAAAAAAAGTCTTATCATTGATTGACACTTTACAATAACTGAACAGATACACTCTGATAATTGGATTGTTATACGTATAAAGTAATTGTACATATTGAGCTCTGTTATAGTGTCAGGCTGATGTAAATAGTGTACATAGTTGTTTAAGATGTTATATACAAATACTATGGAATTTATTCAACTGTATTTGAAAAATAAAAAAATTTTGAGAAGAAAAAAAACTAGGTCTGCTCTATAGAAATAAAAAATTCCTGTCCTCTGACTTCAAACCTGCTCTGGCACAGTTAGTCCTCCTTCTTTGCCTTCTCTACACCTCTCCTATACTTACTCATCTACAATCCAACTTAATAACCAAATCTGAACAAACATATTACAAAATAGCTAGATTTGACAGCAACCTCCCATACAAATCTCACCACTGCCTTGCTCTAAAACAACTCCAATGGCTTGAATTCCCCCAACTTCTACTTCTATCCCAGCTACAAATCACTCACTCCTTACTAAATAAACCCTCATCACGTCCTTCTCTGTCCTGTCTAGTATTCCTTTATACTCCTACTCCTACACTCCATAGCATCGATCAAATCCTTCTTGACATATACAAACCTAATAAAAACATAGGCAAACTACTTTACAAAAGCACAGTGTCTCATGCCTGGAACAAATATCCCCCAAATATTCGAAATATCAAATACACAAACAGCTTCAAAAAAGATCTGAAAATCTACTGTGTTAACTCAAGCTCCTGTCCATGCCATGACCCTACCCAACCCCCCCCCCCCATCTACCTCTCTTTACCATTAAACTCATTTCTCCTAGGGAAATTGAGTAAAGTTGATTAGTCCACCAAGAACCTTTCAGCTGCCTCACTGTATTTATATTTATTTAAATAGCAAAACACATTTGCTGTTCTGCCTATCTACATTGCTTTCTATAATACAATGTAATACCATCCTGAATATTTATTTTTTAGCTCTAATCTCTATAGGTATTTTATCTTCTGTTACCTACTCAAGTCTGTCTGTTCTTTATTACCATGACATTTCATCTTGTATAAACTTTCTGTGTAACTGTTAATCTTTTATTTGTACAGTCTTGTATGTATGTACTTTTTAATTTGTACAATCTTGAATTTTTGTAAGTTTTAGTCTTACATTTACTGCATTTTATGTAGTTTTATTTTTACATATTCTGGAGATTTTCTCCTCATGTTTCCACTGAAAATGGGCCTTTAGGTCAGTTGGACTAACCAGGTTAATAAATGACAAACAAATAAATAATAATAATAAATAAAAGTTGTGTATATGTTGATGTGGCAGTTCTAGCCAATTTAGACTTTTCAGTGCTATACAGTGGTGGGCTCTGAAAGGGGTATGTGCTGCAAATTTAGTAACTTTGTTATAGCATTGTTCATGTTTTAATTTTTGTGAAGCCTGGTGGTTAGTAAGGATGGGAGCACCATAAAGAAGAGTGGGGAGGAGACAAGTAGTGGCAAGTGTAGTTTTAGTTGCATCAGTGAGAAGATTTTTGGCTCTGTAAAGCATCTCTAATTTTTGATTAGTTTTTCTTATGCAATTTTGTATATGCAGGTCAAATGTAAGATTATCATCCACAATCACGCCTAAGAGTTTGCTATCAGAAGTGACTTCAATGGTTGTATTATCAACAGAGAGAGAGGACTTTAAGTTTTGTTTTTTCATGAGAGAAATTTGGGAGAAAAAGTAATAGTTTGGTCTTTTTTGGGTTGAGCATGAGTTGTGAGCTTTGAAGCCATGTTTCAGTGGCTGTTAAAGCTTCCTGAGTAATTTTTGGGAGGTGTACCATGTTGTCAGATGTGCAAATGAGAGGGAAAATCATCTGCGTATTGTATTATGGTGGCCTATTGTATGGAAGTACATAAGGTGTTGGTGAATATGTTAAAGAGGAAGGGACCAAGGATAGAACCTTGTGGTATACCAGTGGTACTGGGAGGTAAGGAGAGGATACGGAGTGCCATTTTACTGACTTATACCTATTGGACAGGTAGCTTTGGAACCAAAGAAGTGTGGACTGAGAAAGACGTGAGGACACTGGAAGTAGCAGTTTGTTTTGACAAACTGTGTTGAAAGCTTTAGATAAGTCTAGAAATAAAGAACAGACTAGTTTGCTATTATCTCTAGCTTTATTTACAGTATCTATATAGGTTAAAAGGGCAGTGCTAGTACTATGGGAAGGATGAAATTCATGTTGTGTAGAGCATAAGAGTTATTCCTGCAGAATATAGTCTAGCAATTGTTTTTGAATACATTTTTCAAGTATTCTGAAAAGGGGAGATAAGATTGCTATAGGTCTAAAGTTATTAATGTCTGTTGAATTTCCTCCTTTGTGCAGAGGGATAGTGTGTGACTTTTTCCAAAGAGAGGGAACATGTGATTCCTAGACTGACCTATTTATAAAGATTGAAACAGTGGAGGTAAAGCTACTGGCTGCTATTTTAGGTATTCACTTTGAGGGTCATCAGCTGAAGAAGAGCATGGTTTAAGTTTGTTTAAGAGTAGTTTAAATAGGATGTGGGCACAGGTTTGAAGGTGAAAGTGGATGTGGTGATATGTGGATGTTGCGCAGGGTTGGGATTAGATGTTGAGGAATAGTTAGTTAGAGATACTATGCTATCTATAAAATAAGAGTTGAGCTGTATTGCAGTTTTGAGTGGTGAGTTATCTGGAAAGGGTTTTGGGTCGAATTTGTGGCCTGGGATGTAAGTTTTCATTAATGGATATCCAACATTTTTTAGGGTCATGTTTAATATTATTCTGAAAGTTATTATAGTATATATTTTTTATCTTAATTTATTTGCTTTTTAGTATGATTGCAAAGAATTCTGAAGTTTTCAAGACAGTGAGGTGTTTTATACTTTTGCCATTCTTTCCGTGTTTTTTCTTTATCCTGAATTAGCAATCTGCTGTTATTTTTTGGATAGCCAAATTGCATTATTTGTTTTCATTCTCTTCCTTCTAGGAAGTGCAAAAGCTATTTAGGATATTTACAAAATTTGTATTTGGTAAGCCACGATGGTGCAGCGGTAGCGTTGTCGCCTCACAGCAAGAGGTTCTCCCATTCGATTTTTGGCTGGAGCGCCTTCTGTGTGGAGTCTGCATGTCCTCCCCGCGGTCGAGTGGTGTTCGAAAGTCATGTGTGAAATGGGCGTGCCTTTGTTGAAGGTTGGGCATCGAGCTGGCACCTCGGCACCGTAAAAATATACTGCCAATCATTAGTGGACCGGAGTTCCACTGTGGTGATCCCTAACTGGGAAAAGCCAAAAGAAGAACAAAAGTTGTATTGAATTCAATTACAGCATCGTCTAAAGGGAGGATTTTTAGGAAGTTCCAGTTAATAGATGAAAGTGTAGTAATGAACAATTCTGGATTTAACTTGGAAAGGTTACGTGTTGTTTTATAAATATGCTGTTTAACTAGATGTGTGAGATGTCTAGTGGTATAGATTGGGAGATGATCACCGAGAGAGTCTGACATTGTACCTGTGCTGGAGTATTTGCTAGGCTCTGATACTAGGATCCAGTCTAATAGAGAATTTGATGTTTTACTATAAGGTGTGTCGTCTGTCATCTCTTGAAATAGTATGATAACATAATTATTTTATCAAGATGTCTGTTTCTTCAAATTTTAGAGTGTGTGTGTGTGTGTGTGTATGTATCACAGACTGCCAAAGGGTTATATTGCAAGGATCTCTCTACATACATTTTTCTCATTTATGCACTTCAACTTTGTACTTTTCTGTTCTCAGTGTGATTTCTGTATGCTATATTCACTATTACTAGGCAAATCACTCAGCAATAGAGGAAAATAATTCAGTACCTTTTGTCAAAATTATTTCCACAGGCTTGATTTTTCTTGATCCAAGAAAAGAAAAGATTTATTCCAACAGAGAAAACATCCAAGGCACAAGATGAGAATTTTGTCCAGATTACATGGGCTTCCTCAGATCAACACAAATCTTTCTGAGCAGAGCATTTTCTAGACTCTTTATATACTGCTGTGTCAAAGGGGTAATGCAAACATAGGGTATGTCATGGCCTGCTGATTGGTGATTTATACTGGAGAGCAATAAATTACACTTGGTGTGGTAAAAACATCTTAATTTGCATGGAAATTGTGACAGGGTTATAGAGAGGAGTGTCAGGTGACTCTATAAACTAAGCATTACTTACAACAGTATTTGAAAATGTTGAGCATATTTTGTATTTTGTATTTTAATCTATAAATTAGATTTTGCAGTTTTTAGCTAAACATTGGTATAGATATGTTTTTGTGATGACAGCAGTTTCTTAATAGAAATCTTTCCAGCTCAATTTTTATACTTAGTGTCAACATACATCCAGAAGCAGATTTTATTTTGGATGGGTTAACCAGATTAATTTTCTGTTTTCATCCCTCAATATACACGATAAAGCCTATAAATACTGTTACCTTAAATAATATATTTCCTACTGCACATCTACTCTCTGAGATACTCTTTCAGTCCCTAATACATCTGTGCATACTAATCTTTATTTGTTTAATCTGTACTTGTAGTTTTATAGTTATCATAAGTGACCCCATGTATACACATTATTGTCTTTGATAAGTACGCTTTAATCCAAAAATCTGAAGCCTTTGCTTCATTCAGAAAGTTTTTATTATTTTTTTAAACATATTTAAAAATACTACAAACAGCTACTGATGCCATACTGCTCCTCTGAAATTTTTCTGCATGGGGTCGGGGTATTGTGTTAACTGTCGTCAACTCTCTCGATTCAGTGCCACACTCATGTCTTCTTCAACACTCATGCCTGAATGTTGCAGATATTATTTCACACAATCCATCCACCTCTTTGCTGGATGTCCTTGCTTCCTCCTACCTTCTTCCTGTCTGATCCCAAATCTGCCTCACCAGATTGTCTTCTGCTTTTCTACACATGTGCCCATACCAGTGTAATCTGTTCTTTTTGATCTTTTTTGCAATTGGAGCTACTGTGGTTTCTGCTCTTATGTTCTCATTTCTTCATCTGTCCCACAGTGTGCATCCTATCACCTTTCTCAGGCACTTTGTTTCCATCACCTCTAGCTTCTTCAACTGTTCTGCCTTTATTGCCCAGGTTTCTGTACCATACAGTAGTACTGGTCACACCACTGTCTTGTACACCCTACTTTTCAGCTTCTTTGGCATTCTTTTGTCATAGACTATACCTGGTACTCTATGCCAGTTGGCTGCAGCCCCTCTGATTCTAGCTTTGACCTCTTCATTCAGACTACCCTACTCAACTACTCCTCCCAGATACTCGAAGCTGTTTACCTGTTCCACTATCTTCTCTTCCACCTCTATTCTCAGCTTCTTCTGATTTCCCCAGTTTGCTGCCATTACCACAGTCTTATCTGTGCTTAGTTTCATCCCATGTGCCTTCAGATTTGCATTCCATTCTCCTATCCTTTGCTGAAGTTCTACCTCAGAGTCTGCCTGTACTGTCACATTATCTGCATACAGCAGATTTGTTGTTCCGTCCACTCCAACCTGTTTGCTAATGTAGTCCATCATCAGTATGAACAGCAGTGGGCTCAGAGCTGAACCCTGATGTACACCCACACCACTGGGAACCCCTCTGTGAGGCTATGAACCTATGAACACTGTCCATACTTGAGCCATTAGGTCCTTGTACATAGCCTGCACTAATTCTAACAGTATTTCTGGGACTTCAAACCTCCACAGTACTGCCCAGATCAGCTTTCTTGGAACCTTGCCATATGCTTTCTCCAAGTCTAGGAATGCCCAATCGACCTCTCTCCTCATCTCTAGCATCTTCTCAAGTATCTGTCTCAATGCAAACATTGAGTCAGTTGTGCTGCATCCTGATCTGGATCCAAACTGCTTATCTCCCATCTTACATTCTACTACTCTCCGTATCCATTTATCAATCACCCTCTCCAGAACTTTCATGCAATGTGATAGGAGTTTGATGCCTCTGTACTGCACACAGTTGTGGATGTCCCCTTTGTTCTTGTACACTGGCATGAGTATGCTTATTCTCCAGTCATCTGGGATATGCCTTTCTCTCCACACTGTTATTAGTACCCTCAGGAGCAATTTCTCCCCTATCTCACCCAGCATCTTTATCATATCTGCAGTGACCTCATCTGAGCCTGCTGCTTTCCCTGACTTCATCTTCCTTAGTGCTGTTCTTACTTCTTCTAGGGTGGGCTCCTCTTCTTCTCTCATTGTAGGCTGTTCCTGGGACAGTACAGCTTCTGTGGGGTTTTCTTCATTAAAAAGCTGATGGAACTCCTCTGAAATAACTTCATTAAATGTAAAACTAAAATATGACTTTCCAATATGTAATTGTATTCAGGTTGGAATTATTTTAAAGTGTTAAGATTTCTTCTTAATTTTAATGTATAATTCTATAAAGACTGGCTTGCTTCCTGCTGCCTGCCCAGATCCACTGTCCCACCATGATTTTACTGATTTAAGTGTTATACTCTGGATATACTCCTATTTATACATCTAACTGTTAATCTTTAAAGCTCAAGGCCTGCAAAAACTACAAGCACTGTTTGACCCCCTGCTGATGATTTGGAACAAAGAAGCAAGGAAAGTAATCTAATCTCTTTTTGTGTTTGATGTGTAATTACTTAAACTGATAGAGCTGCTTTTCGTATTACCTGTTCCACTTTGTTTTCTGATTTGAGAAATCTGTTTGGCCAGGTGTTTTTTTTCTGTTTGGCAAATAGACACCTAAATAACCTAGGCTTCACATTTCACTTGCTGTTTCATTGGTTAGGTTGTTTTTTGAGTGATACTTAAATATACAGAGTGTATCTGTGTCTTTGTCTTCTCTGATAAGATACAAGGCCTGCAAAAACTACTAAAACTGTTTGACTCTCTGCTGGTGATTTTTCCCACACATCCTCCCATCCCTTGCCCTGCTTTTTAAACTTGGTGATTTTTAACCTGCCTGTCCTTACTGTAATTGAGCCTTGAAAGCTCCTTCCATTCTTCACTGCTGTTAATATAGGTTCATAGGTTCATACTAGGCTATCTTAAGTTATTTATTGCCTTTCCTTTGTACTTATTTTGAAAAAAGTGCATTTTGTCTCATTTTCCATTCTACTGATTTATTTGCTCTGAATTTATTATCTAGCTACTTGCTGGATACAGTATTGTATTTATACATTCCAACCAGTTATTTTCTGTGTTTGTACATCAAAAAGACTGAAGATTTTTCATCCGGGTGCAGTAAGTGGTGGCCTGGTCTGTCTGAGTTGGGAAACACACAAAAAGGCTGTTAAGCGTAGTTGTTTTATTGGCCAGAGGGCTTAGTAGTCTGTTACGTGTATTTTTCAGTGCTAGTATAAATCTGGCCTATTTGCATGGCTCTGTACTCATTTCCATAGAACTCAGCCAAGCTGGGCATCCTAGCCTGTGTTGCTGAAGAGTTTTACTTGCATCTAGTGCCATTCAGGCAAAATTATGTACTTTTTATTGATAAATTGCACTACTTTAACTTTTTTAAACAAATTGCTGCTGTTTCCTTGGTTTAATTGTGCATTTCACTGACATTTTACCTGTAAAAATTGCATTTCATGTTGCTGTTGCTGTTAGATTGTTTGCCTTGACGTCACCTTCTAAAGAAGCTATCTAGCTAGTTGTTTAAATTTGTTTAGTTAAGTTTGTGGTAGCACTGCACTTGGGACACTCTTTTAATGCGTTTTTACATTAGGAGGACTGGGATTATTCATCTATTGGCAGTAGATGTTTGCCTGGTCTGTCTGAATTTGAAAACATACAAAAGGGGTCTAAATGTAGTTGTTTTATTGGTCAGAGGGCTTAGTAGTTCGTTTTCTGTATTTTCAGTGCTGCTATACATTGTATGTGTTTGCACAGAGCTGCTCACCATGTTACTGCCCTGGACAAACAAGTAGAAGCAAAGTTTCCCTCTAGACTTGACCATAAAGTGGCACCTTATAAAGAAGTAAGTATAGAGCAAAAACCTTGCACACTGGCAAGCTTAGCACAGCTAGTTTGTGCATTAAGTTACGATACCATTAAATTTAGTAAAGATTTGTATTTTATAGCCTGGTCTGCCCCCAATACTCACCAAAAAAGCACTCAATAGCATTTTGTTAACCCCCTTGTAGCTCACCAATTAGAGGACCGGATAACATGGATATGCATTTTCCTAACTTCTCTTCAGCTAGCTTAGTGGAAATGAGTTTCTAGACAGTGTAGCAATTGTCCCATGTTTACTGCCAACCATTCAATTCTTAAAGTAACAGATACAGTATGCGAGACATGTACATACACAGTGTCGTTGGAGGCTAAGCACTCGCATACAGGCAGACATCAAGTTGTCAAAACCATGTACACAGCACCCACACACATATAGTACATTTTGGGAAGTTGGCCATGCTGGGAAACCATGTAATCAATAAAATACCCCTAAGAGTTGACCCAATAGTCAGGGATCTGGGAACACATGTAGACAGTAACTTGGCCTTTGACCAACATGTGTCCAGGGTAGTAAGGCAATCCTTGTATGTTGCTCAGGTTATAAGTAGCACACAATACACACATAGACTGACATATATTGAGGCACTTAAATGGAACATTCCTAAAGAACAAAGACCTTTTAGACAGTCCATCAGCAAAGATTATCCTCAGCAAACTCAAAACCACTCAACAAAAACAACACCTAACACTACACATACAGCCACACTCAGTGAAGCCTCAAATACAAAGCCCATAAGGTAAGCAAACACAGTTCCCAGGACACTAGTCATAGGGGACTCCATTGTAAAACATACTGATGCCTCCCTAGCCAGACCAAACAAGGAAAATATAATGGTTAGTTGCCTACCTGAAGCCAGGATCTGCCAAATTACACAGATGCACTTAAATAATTTCACCATAGGTAGCAGTAAGATTCCATTATAGTCCATGTAGGTGCAAATAACCTGAGACATACCTCCCTAGACTGTATGAAGAGAAACATTATAGATCTCTCTGACTGTGTGTGTCTCAGTTTGAACCTAGCACTGAGCAGCATATAACCTTCATCAATGATGATGCCACAATAAAAACAAAAGATGATGGATTGTAACAATTGTCTGAGTTTATGGTGTCATTCTTAGGGGAACCAACTTTTGTCTTGCCAAGGATGGTCTGCAACTGTCCCCTCTAGGCTTTTAAATATCATCCCCACAGAGCCTTTATTTAGGCAATTCCAAATTGACAAATCTACTGACATAGCAAAATCAACTCAGTTGATCCTCAAGGTGTTACTGCTCAATGACAGGACTCTAAACAAAAAACTACAGCCACTTCAAGCCCTCCTCAACCTACAGAATATAGGCATCTGTGGAATTAGCGAGACATGGTTTAAAGTCACAGAGAGTACCTCAGCAGTGCATGGTTTCAGTGCCTTCCACACTTTTAGACTAGTAGCTGCACAGACAGGGACTAAAGGGAGAGGTGTTTCAATATACATCAATAACATAGGTTGGTTAAACAGGATGGTACATTGAAGATTTTCCACATGCAGGTCACGATAGGGAAAATTATGTGCCATATCATAGGTCACCCTCTATGTCCCACGAAACTCATAGTGCATTCTCAGACTACTGGAGGCACTCACCCTTCAGCTGAATACCTTACTCATGGGAGAATTTAATTATCCCTCTATAGGCTGGGAATCCTGCATGGCCTCAAAGTGGCATGCATGAGACTTCTGGCCTTAAGTACATACTCTTGACCAGTTAATGAATATGCTCATTAGAGACCACAACATACTGGACCTTGTGCTCACAATTATTGGAGAACACTGCACCCCCCATGGGACAGCCTCCCTGGTAAGGTCTGACAATAAAACTGTCTCCTTCAAAATCAAAACCAACTTAGTAAACCCTGTAGTAGTTAGGAACTATTCCAAGGCAAACTACCTTTTATTAAGTGATAATTTATCAAAATTCAGTGCCCCTCCAAATCCAGAGAACACAGCAGCCTATGCAGAATTTTTCATAGAATCTCTGCACAACCATGGCAGTGGCTGCATAGAGGTTGCTATACCTACCAAAATTAGGGCCAAAACTAACTCTAAAAACAAACCATCCTGGTGGCCTCACAAATTAAATAGATTATTCTTCCCTTATAAGGCCCACTATTGAGTACAACGCCCTATTCAGCATGTACCTCGCAAAGCACATGCAGCAGCTGGAGAGACCACATTGGTTCCTCACCAGGAGAATCCAGGGCCTCAAAAATCTATCATACACAGATAGGCTAAAAGCTCTATTCCTCTACTCTGTTTCATACAGACTCCTCAGAGGTGACCTCTGTCTGGCATACAAGGTGATCTCAGACCCTGCCTTGATGGGACTGCTGTATATCCGCAAGTCAAGCTCCACTCGAGTAACCACACACACAGACTCAACCTGGTCTGTGACATCAATAGGACTTGTTAGCAGGACAGATTTGTGTCCCAGAGACTCCTCATCTATGGAATAGATGCCCTCTACACATCAAGCAGAGTACTTCTTCACCCCTTTTTAAGTGCTACCTGGATAACTGGATGAAAAATAGAAAATACATCCCTGGGATTCCACCCATGTCCCTTCTGGACAGGGGGATCAGGTGCTGATTTGTCTATGCATGGGTTAAACTCTTGGCTAGGCTTATAAGCGGCTCAGGGCCAATAGCCTAGTAACTTCCTATGATCTTATGGTCCTATGATTATACAACAAAAGGAAAAAATCATATTTAAAATCAGGAAGTGTAACTCCCTTAAAGATAAAATCTCTTTCATTGAATTAAACAGGCAACTAAGAAGGCTAATTAAGTCCAATAAAGCCAATTTTGAGGTCAAGATAGCCTTCCAGGCAAAAGACAACAATAAGGCCTTCTTCAGCTATGTCAGAAACCTCAAAGGTGGCACACAGCAGTGTCCTGAACTGGTGGTTAATGGTCACATTCACAGAGCAGGGCAATATAGTGAACCTGCTGGCTGACAAAAATTCATTTCCAAATTTACTCCGCCACTATTCCCCAAGAAGTAACTTCAAACATAACCCCTTCAACTTTAAATAGAGAGCATGTCCTGGCTGTGCTCTCTAAGGCCAAGAACACAGTCTCAATGGATCCCGATAATATCCTGGTATGCCTCCTGAATAGTGTAAAATATGACCTATCAGGGCTACTGGAGCGACTATTTAACTATAGTCTCAAAACGGGCTTTGTACCATGAGAATGGAGGACTGCAATGGTCATCCTGCTTCATAAGGGCAGACCATTAACAGATCCTGGAAACTCCAGACCTATTAGTCTGACTAGTTTTATATGTAAAGCCATGTAAAGAATTATCATGGAAATGGTCAACAAAGACATAGAAGACTTGCAGACACTAGATTCATCCCAGTCTAGTTTTGTTAAGGGAAGGTCATGCCTACTAAAATTGGTGGACTTCTTTGAGAAGGTCACAAAGGCAATATATGAGGGCAAAATGGTGCATACTACCTATCTTGACCTGGCTAAGGCATTTGATACAATATTCCATTTGGGCATTTGTTAACAAACTTACAGAATTAAGCATAACCCTTATGTAATGCACTGGATTGCCAGCTGGCTCACAGACAGGACCCAGGGCATTAGGAGTGATGAGACTACCTTCACAAAAATGACAGCCACCAGTGGAATCCCTCAGGGCTCCATGCTGGGCCTGCTACTCTTTGGCATTCACTTCTTGGGCGTCAAGGCCAATGTGAAAGGCCTCTGGCTGACCAAGTTCACAGATGATTGCAGATTGGGAGCAGTCATAGAATCCCTCCAAGATGGAAACATTGTGCAAGAAGATTTAACACAGACAGATGACTGGTGCCAAAGCCATGGCTTAAAACTCAATGCCAGGAAATGCATTATAGTACATTTTGGGAAGCTGGCCATGCTGGTAAACCATGTAATCAATAAAATATCCCTAAGAGTTGACCCAATAGTCTAGGGATCTGGGAATACATGTAGACAGTAACTTGCCATTCAACCAACATGTGTCCAAGATAGTAAGGCAATCCTTCTCTATTGTTCAGATTATAAGTAAAGGCATGGCATCTAGGTCCAGGGAAATCATCGTACCACTATACTCAGCCCTCATCAGATACATCATTGAGTATAATGCCCCCTTCAGTATGTACCTGATCAGACACATGCAACAACTGGGCCACTTACAAAGGTTCCTTACAAAATAATACTGGGCATAAACACAGTGTTCTATGTGGGTCTGTATTATAAGCTCGAAAGCGAATGCTCTTTTATCGAACTGTAAACATCAAAACCACTAAATGGCAAAAACACGAAACAGCGATTTTTTCCTAGGGAAAAAAATCACCTCTCTGCAAAAAACAAAAACAAAACAAATGTAAACACGAAATAAAGTGGGGGGCTTCTCCTCCCACACCCTCCCTACTTAAATACAGCAACTCCGAGATTGCACCACAGTGGAGGAAATGGCAAAGTCCCGAAAATGGTCCATTGATTTTTTTTTCCTTGGGGAAAAAGATCACTGTTCCATGTTTTCCCTATTTAGTGGTTTCGATATTTACAGCTCGATAAAAGAGCATTTGCTCTTTTAAGCCTTCGAGCTTATGATATAGACCCGTTCTATGCAGATCTCCTCAAATCTCCATACTCCATCTCCTACAGTCTACTGAGAGATGATCTAAAACATCCCTGGATTCTTGACTGATGAACAATTTGCACATCTACAAATCAAACAGCATCAGAAATACTACAACTAAATACCTAAATTTTGCTTGCGACATAAATAGAACATATTGGAGAGACAGATATGTATCTCAGAAAATTCCCATTCTCTGGAAAAGACTCACCATCCATGTGAAACAAAGTGCCCGTATTTAAGCATAACTTGGACCACTGGATGGGAAATCAAAAATTCACCCCTGGTCTGGCATATGCCTCTGCTGGACTCAGACATTCAGTAAATCATGTCATAACCAACAATCATCCTCTATATAAACATTTAAAAGGGCTGCTGTTCGATTTAAAAATGTAATCATAATTAATCGCTCAATTAAAATTTTTAATTGAAATTAACTGCATATTAATCGACATTTTTCTTTTAAGCATATTAGTCTAGCACTTTGATATGACAAAAAAAAAACAAGACACTGATGTTGTGACTTACTTTATTTTTTCAGCCAGTTGCTTAACCAGATCAGTTTATTTACATGGGTTGGTTCAAGGGATGCTCTTTTTTTATTGACAGCATATGCAGATGCTGAAAACAAGTGCTCACAAGGGACAGTAGTTGCTGGGGGTGATAAATATTTTCTTTCTAAGTTAGCCAGGACTGGGTAATTGTCCTTGTGTAGCTTCCACCACTGCAATGGCTCAGAGTCATTGTCAATTTGTTTTTCAAGTCTGTATCGCTCAGCATCTGCTTTCTCAGAGGAGGAGAGAGGCATCAGTGGCTCATCTTCAAAATCTGATGAATGTTCATGCATTCGCATTCTCTTTGTGGGTGGTTCTTCTTAGGGTTGATGATTAGCACGTTGACCAGAATTTTTCACAAGAAATTCTAGCTGTTACCAAACCTTATGTCGTTTGACCTTTCGCAAGCATTTAAGATTTATGAAATGTGGGTCCATTACAGTCACAATTCCTAACCATGAAAGGTTGAGGTTCAGTTTGTGTTGTTCTATAGTCATACAAAAAGCATCTTTGAAACGTATGATGCTAGCAGGGTCATCATCAGATACTACCAGTTCAACTTCAAGGTGGCAGAGGGCTGGAAGTATCATTGAGCAGGAATCATACTGTTCTCTACCTAGTAACTCTGTAGCGTAGTGATAGGGATTGAGAACCTTTTGAACCAGGCACAGTTTCTCCCATTCTGTCTCTGTCAGTAGAGTGAGCCTGTGCTTGTGGCCTGGCTGTGCTAGAGTTTTCAACTCAGCTTCTTTGTTGTTCAGAAGTCATTCGATCATCTGAAGAGATGAATTCCAATGTGTGGTAATGCCCTAAATTAACTTCTCCTGTCACTGATACAGTTGCACCTGCTGCTTTGTCAAATCAGCATCATTTGCAGGACTGTGTTTAAAGTGCCCATCAACTTTATGGCATTTAGCTAGCAGATCTGCAATTCTAGACTCTGCAAGTACTTTATTTGTAGACAACTGAAGGATGTGTGCTGCACAGGGCATGCTCTGAAATGGCAGTCTCCTAGAGCACCTGTCACATTACGTGCATTGTCCGTGCCAAAAGTAGTCCCTTTCTCATAAATTCCCCAAGATCTAGCCACTGATGAAATGTGCTCTGCACAGTTTTCTGAATAGTGTTCTTCAATTTGCTTAACACACAGTGCAAAGAAGTGAGAAATCCAATCTTTGTCAATGAAATGACAAGTAATGCCGAGGTAGCTATCATTTGCTAAGGACGACCAAAAGTCACCCATTAAAGCTACAAATTCAACTCCTGCCATAACCTGACTTATTTCTGTCTGTCTCTCTCTCTTGCTTGTCCAAATTGTCAATTTGATTGCTAATGACAGACCTGGAAGACAAAATATATGACAGATTTCTACTGATGACATGAATAACGTGCTGAAGGACTTCATCAGTGACAATGTTAATCAGAAGACTATTCTCAACTGTCCATCTTGCAATGACATTAGTAATGTTGTTGTATTTCCCTTGATCCATTAGTTTTGCTATCTCCTGAAGTTCAGCTAATGTAGTTTGGCGATGTGCTGATTCAACTTTAGTTGACAATGCGGCTGGGTAGATGTTGGCGGCTCATCATGAGCAATAAATGCATGCTTGGTTTGCAGGTGATAATTCAGAATTGTTACAATGGTATTTAAACTTTTTCTTGCAATATTGGCAAAAATCATGCTATCACTAATTCTAAAAACAAACTTTCCATTCAAAATCGTTCTTTCTACCTCTGATTCCATTTGAACCAACTTCAAAAGTAGCCACTTTCTCATAAATTGCCCATGATCTTGCCACTGCTGAATAATGTCGTCCATTTTTTTACCAGCTTCCATTTATTGCTCAGAAAAGGAAGACTGGAAACAACATGGGAAGAGATCAAGTGAAGCTGACTAGGCACTGCTTACTTAACAACATGTGAATTAAGTAATGCACGTAGGTGTTGCATTAAAAATTTTAATCTCTGATCATTTTTCTATGTTAATAAGACATGCTAACAGAGATTAATCAACAGCCCTATTTAAAACGTATAACTTGTGGGACACATTTGGATTGCATGTCATGGCTTATAAAGGCCCTGGAGATTGTTAGCCTCGTATACACCTATGCACAATGTAAAATGCACCTAAATAGTATTACAAATCCCTCTGACCATCCCCTACCACAAAAACAAAAACAGAAACATTTGCCTGTCAGTAGTTTGTAGAGCCATCAAGCGTAAAGATATTGCACAGCAGGATACCCTCTGATATACATCAGGTACTCATTCTGTTTTAATTAGCTGATTCCATATTATACGTCTGCCCATGTTTACAATGTTTTTATTTTTCTTATCATTTATTTTTATCATCTTTTTAATTTTCAAGTGTAAACAGTAATTTGGTAAAGCAAACACGAACTAAGTCCCAAAAAACCACAAAAAGATGAGGCAAAGAGGTAAAAACCAAATAATCCACCATTGCATTTCCACACAATAACTTTATTTGACACAAAACGAAATAAGACATGATATCCACCAAGCGCTTTCGCCTGAAACTATGTCAGGCTTTTTCAAGATAATCACTCTAGCACAATGCCTTTCTTTAAGAAGCATGGAAAATTAATCACTTGTTAAAATTCAATTAAGTAATTTGCACTCAATTAAAAGTAATTGTGTACAATGAAATTTGTGTACAATGAAGTTTCATTTGCCTGCCAGTACAACCCTAAAAACATCATTAAAATAATATAATATAAAGAGCCCTGTAAGTTTCTAAAGTGTTTACTACAACAAAAATAAAAATAAAATAAAATACGTGTGCCACATTGTTAATCGACCTCGTTTGCCAACCTTTTAACCTTAAGAAGTAACTTATAAATATAATATCATACTTGATTGGAGTATATATAAAGTACAATATAAGTATGTCCAGTAAAATACACTGTAAGAGTAATTTACGGAAATACATTGTAAATAAATATTATTGTGAATAAATATTGCACCTTCCAAGTGTATAACCTATTATTCTTTGTAATTTGAATACAAATAGTATAATCATGTAAAATATAAAAATAAATATAAATATATGCTTATAACATAAACTTAATATATGTATTAAATATAATAGTTAACTGTATGAATCAATATAAATATCAGTTCAAAAATCTATGTCAATACATATATAAATAAATTTACATGAATATAAATACACTTAATCAATATGTAAAAAGTTCATTATAAAATAAATAACTGCTACTAAATAAAATGTATAAATGTATAAAGATATATAATACTCTTAATACTAGCACACAATAGATAAAAAGCAGTTGTAAATACTATTAATAATAAGTACATGAACACTAAAACAAATCTGAACAAGATGCATAAATATATCACATAAAATATAATTAAAAATATCACCAATATTGTATGTGCAGTGTGATAAGAGAAGTATATAAGACTATGTCAAATACTAAAGCAGGGTTGCCTAAATTAAAATGGGCAACACCTAAATCTCAACATTAAAGAGGTGTGCATATAATAAATATATGTATAAAAATGAATCAGCCTCGCTCGTCTTCTTTTTAAAACACTGCTGATACTAATAGTATCATTTAATCCGGGTGGTTTTGAGGCATTCAGCCTAAGTTGCCAAATCAACTCTTTATATTCTAAACTGGCCTCCCAGTCACCCCCTCTCGGATTAAAAGGCACACATTCAAGTACCATAAACTTTAAACACATCTTAGGACAAGTAAGAAAATGCTTAAAAAAAGCATTAGATTCTTTTCTTTTTTGAACATCATACAGGTGTTCATAAATCCTTTTACGTAATGTTCTCTCTGTTTTGCCAATATAAAAACTTGAGCAAAACTGACATATACCTATATAAACAATACCCTTAGTTGCACAGTTAAAATAACACTCAGATTTAACCCTAAAGTTTCTTGATGGAATGTAATAACTGTTACTGTCCAAGATGTACAGGCATTGTTTACAGGCATTACACTTGTATGTACCCATTTTAAAACTTTTTGGAACCTTTGTGCTTTGATATTGTCTCTCAAAAATATCTTTAAGGTTCATTGCTCTCGCGTTTACAAATGTTGGTTGCGTGGGTAAAAATCTGTTAGTATCTTCGTGTAGTTTTAAAATTGGCCAATACTTTAATACAGTGTTTTTTATTTTAGAAGAATCATTATTAAATGTATGTACAAATGAACCCTGCATCTCTGAATGGACCTCCTGGTTTTTACTGGATATATTATCCTCTCCAAAGCCAAGCAAAGGGAAATATTTAGTTCCCCTATTGCTTCTAACATTATACACTACCATCTCAATTAGCTGCTTTGGGTATCCCCTTTCTAAGAAGAGGTCAGTTAACAGATCCACTTCTTGATAAAACAACTTATCAGTGCTGCACATTCTAGAAGCCCTGATAAACTGTCCTTTTAGTATTCCCTTCTTTTGGGAATAGGGGTGTCCACTACTAAAGTGGAGATACGCATTTGAGAACGTACTTTTCCTGAAAATCGATGATTGAAACATTCCACATTCCCTGTTTTTAGTGAACAGGACATCCAAGTAATTCAGTGTGCAGTCACTAATGTTAAAATTAAATCTCAAAAACTGTGTAGTATGATTAATAAATACAAGAAATTCATTAAGATCTTCCTTATTACCTCTCCAAAAAATGCAGATGTCGTCCAAAAATCGTTGATAGTGTGTAATCTTACTGATCCCCCTCTCACTACAAGTTCAGATTAAGCCAATGATCTGATGAAGCCAGAAGGCAAAAATCTTTTTTTGATTAGTAAGCAAAAAAGGAAAACAAAACAAACATTCTTAAATTATACCACAGCTCTCTTGTGTGTATGTTGACACTAAATATACTAAAGATAAAAACTGGCCTGTAAACATTTATGTTATGAAACTCCTGTAATCTCATAAATCTGTATACACTAATGTGTAGCTAAAAACAAGTAGCTGGACCGAACCAAATGGATCCTTTACAGTCACTACCTTGATATACATCATGATAAAGAGCACAGGTTACCTTGAACAGATGTTTAAATACACTATATATACTGTCTGGCACCATGAAAGTCTTTACAGTCTAGGATTTGTTAACCATATCCTTAACAAAAGAGCATTATACAGTTCCTCATTTGTTGTACCTTAGACATCATAAAGATATATGCCTCACTAAGTCATATTCTTTAGACTGGACAACTTATAAAATGGCTATGTATATTAATAACAGCTACTATGTTCATATATGTGCAGTTCAAGCATTTATTATATTTTAATAAATATATGTGCAATGTGAAATAATAGTAATATTTTGAATTTGAAACCAGGACCTAGTAACGCAGCAACAAACGATGTACATTACAGTTTACAACATAAATACCCAATTGTCATAACATATCCAACTGAAACTGAAGTCAGTTGTTCTTTATCATCAAGTAAAACTGTACAACAGACAATACAGGAATGTAGAATAAACCAGAGAAAGGACAAAAACAATGATTCCAAGTTTCCAACAACATATTCAATTAGCATTAAACTTACTCTATGGTTAAATAACTGAAATTGTGGGGGACTTAGAATACACTATAATCGATGGTGTGTCAAATGCTTCCACCCAAGTTGAATTTAGCTGAAGCTTCAGCTGGTTAAAAAAAAACACTCAAAGCTTCAAACCAGATGAAGCAAATCTAACAAAGCATTGTTTTGCAGGGGGGAATTTCCCCATACCACAATTCCTTTACTTAAATACTATCTCTGTGGTTACACAAATGTTGATTCACCATCAATTCACAAATAGAAACCATTAATGGCCGTGATGTTCTATGTAAAACACCGATCTCCCTGTAGAATACTGGAAAAAGAAATCGACAAGGTGAAACTTTGTACAATTTCAATAGTAGGGTAACCAAACACAAACTATTGTAGTAGAATACAGCCTAACATCTTTCCTAATTGGGCAATGCATAAGATAAGTGGAAAACTATTAGGGTATTCAGTGCAGGCAACCACTTTCCTTGCCGCATACCCTTTTTTGATAAGGCCAGGCAATTTACAGAGGTTGAGGAGTCCATTTAAATGTGGTTTCATTCTAAGACATATGGCATGATAAGTTAAGGCACACTAGTTTATGTATTCTGCATATCAAGGTTAGGATATTCTGCATATCAAGGTTAGGGTATTCTGCATATCACGGTCAGGGTATTCTGCATATCACGGTCAGGGTATTTTGCATATCACGGTCAGGGTATTCTGCATATCACGGTCAGGGTACTCTGCTTAGCAGATGAGGGTATTCTGCATATCAAGGGTATTTTGCATATGAAGATCAGGGTATCCTGCATATCAAGGTCAGGGTATTCTCCATATCAAGATACTCACCGCAGCTACTTGGCCATTGGGGGACTTCCGATTGTTAGTCTAGTCATTAACAACTCCATTTCATAAATGCACTGAAAATGAGAATCATTTGTTTCCCTTATTGTGTGATAGCCTTCATTTGTATTGTTAGATGAATAGAAGCAGCTGACATTCATATTTAGCCCAGTCAGAGAGTCCATTAGCCCCAGTAAAACAGAACAGGGCTCAGGACCACTCTGTATGTCCACTAGATGTCTCTCCTTTTCTGCAGAAACTGAATAAATCCTTCATCACTGAACAGTCCCCCTGAGAAAATGTGATATCAGGTACCCTCCTAAGGAATACACATCTAAGTCAGTCTGCTGAAATATGGAGAAACATTGGGCATAATCTATCTGGTGCAGAAAAAATATTTTTGTAAGCAATACCATACAAAATTCAGAGAGGTAACGATCTGCTTGCAGTGTGTAGGACTGGACAGTAAAGTTGATATACTAATTATGCAGTGGACTGTAAAGCATCACTTCCTGGGATCTCCAAAGTGTAGCTAGAAAAGATTTAGCAGAGACCTGCAGAGACTGTCATTCTGGGAAAGTAACTCATAGGATAACTGACCATGTGTAATCATAACTGACTATGATACCTGCCTTAAAAATACCTTCAAAGAGGTGGCCACAGTGACTGTGTTTAACACAGGTCTAGTGGATTTTAGGAAGTCACTAATTTATAGATATTTACAGTAATGGAGTTGCAACAGACCAAATTAAATGAAAATACGGCCAATCAATATGTGGTCAAGAACTGCTCCAAGTAGCTCATTCCTTACCCACACAAATTCTGAACACCAAGTGTTGGGGAGATTTGTGTATATCTGTTATAAACACAATCTCTGTTTTTATAAATAATATCCCTTCTGACTTACCACACTTAACAGATCATTCCGTATGCAGATGACATGGTAATATAGTGATCTAGTCCCTCACCCACGATCATGCTGCCATAAAAACAGAAGTGGAAAATTACCTAACTCTGTTCTTCTCATGATTTCTAAACATGAATCTCCTATTAACCTGAAAAGCAAAACACATTAACTTTGGGGCAAAAAAATAGATCATTAACAGTTCCTACTAACTGTCAAATACTGCCTGATAACTTGGTAATGACATGATGGTAAGGAGAAGGCTGGACATCCCATGTATTCAGGAGACAAGATGGAAGTGCAGTGCAGTGCAGTAAAGCCACCTGGCTTGGGATCGAGAGTCTACTACTCAGGACAGACTAGAAATAATATGGGAATTGTTGTGAGGGAAAGGATTCAAAAGACAGTGTGGTATGTCATCAGAAATAGTGACAGACTCATGCCAATTAGACTTCAATATAAAAATAAGGCACTATTCATAATCTTAGCCTATACATTACACAAGAGTTGTGATAGTAAAGAAAACAGTGCATTCAGACAGCAGTTGCAGGACCTACTATATAAAGCAGGGCAGCATGAACTGGAGTTGATAATGGGTGAATTGAATCCACTTATTGGGACAGACAGAATAGGATATGAGGACTGCCTGGGTCCACATGGGTAGGAAAACAGGAATAAAGAAGGAGAGGCCATTCTAGACTTCCGTCTGGAAAATGGCTTGATGGTGTCCAACAAAGGGTTCAGCAAGAGAGACAATCACAAGATATTATACAAGAGTGGCCAACGTGCAACTCAAGTAGGCTTCCTCCTAGTAAGGAACAGGTACTGGGGTAGAATCAAAGATTGCAAAGTCATCCCCACTGAAACAGTTGGCCTGCAGCATAAACCACTGGTTGCCACAATCAGCTACTAATAGTGGTCAGAGAAGGCCCTAAGGACAACAGAGACTAGGCTGAAGAACTGCAAGTTGACTGGAGAAAAAGTACAACAATTCAAGGAATCACTCAGGGCCCTAGCACCTCAGGAATAGGAAATAGGTGGAGCTGAAGAAGAATGGGAGCACCTCAAAACAGCATGTGTTTGGACTATTGAACAGATATGTGGCCCAGCCAGGTATGGAAACAAGGGGCATAAAGAAAGCTGGTAATGTAATGCAAAAGTGCAGGAAGTCATAAAAAGAAAGGAGGAGTGCAGGAGAAAGTGAAAGAGGGAAAAGACAGACCAGGCTAAGAAGGAATACAGGTTAGCTAACAAAGAGGCTAGGACAGGAGTTGTAATAGCAAACAGCAAGGCATCAGAGGCACTCTACCAGCTTTTGGAAAGTTACTCAGTAGATTGCAAAAAGAAACTCTATCAGGTTGCAAGGCAGACAGAAAGATAAAGAAGACTGTCAGACACCTTTCATAAGGGATGCCAGCAAAAACCTGCTGACCAGTCCACAGAACATCAATGGCAGATGGAAGGAGTACTTATAGCAGCTTCTGAATGAAGAAACCCCCACACAGCCTACAAAGGAAAAAGAGAATGAGCCCACCCTAAAGAAGTAATAACAGAACAAGGAAATGTAGTCAGGGAAAGTAGAAGGCTTTGATGACGTCACAGCAGTTATGATTTCAGATGTTGGGTAAGATAGAAAAGAAATGGCTTCTGAGGGTACTAATAGCAGTATCCTGAATCCCAAATGACAAGGAACAAAGGGAACATCCACAACTGTGGGCAGTACAGTGGTATTAAACTCCTTTTACACTGCATGAAAATATGCAGAGTAGTAGAAAGTAAGATAGGAGATGAGCATTTCAGATTCAGATAAAGATGCATTACAACCAACCTGATGTTTGCAGTAAGACAGATAGTTGAGACAAAGCTAGGGATGAAGAAATCCAACTGGGCATTTCTAGACTTGGAGAAAGCATATGACAAGGTCCCAAGAAAGCTGATTTGGGCAGTCCTGTAGTGGTTCAAAGTCCCAAAAACATTGGAAGAAATAGTGCAGGCTATGTACAAGGACCCAATGACTAAAGTATGACTAGTGTTCAATCTCACAGAGGGGGTTCCAAGTGGGAGTGGGTGTGCATCTGGGTTCAGCACTGGGCCCACTGCTGTTCATACTGGTGATAGACTACATTAGCAAACAGGTCATATGGGAGAGATCAACAAAGTTGCTGTATGCAGACGAAGTGGCATTACAGGCAGACTCTGAGTAGGAACTTCAGCAAAGGATAGGGGAATGGAATGCAAAACTGAAAGCACATGGGATGAAACTGAGTACAAATAAAACAATTGTAATGGCAGAAAATGGGGGAAATCAGAAGAAAATGAGAATTGAGATCAATGGGAAATAGTGGAACAGATTAATAGCTTCAGGTATCTGGGAGGGGTGGTTCAGGAGAAGGGAAGTCTGAATGAGGAGGTCAAAGCTAGCATCAGGGGGGCTGCAGCCATCTGGCACAGAATGGTAGGGTTAGTGTATGATAGCAGACTTCCAAAGAAGCCGAAAAGTGAGGTGTACAAAACAGTGGTGTGGTCAGTACTATTGCATGGCATAAAAGCCATGGCAGTAAAGGCAGACCAGTTTAGGGAGGTAGACGTGATGGAGATGAAGTGCCTGAGATAGGCAGTAGGATACACACTGTGGGACAGACAAAGAAATGAAGACATCAGACCAGAAGCCAAAGTAGCTCCAACTGCCGTGTAGGTCAAACAGTATAGAATCTGCACATGTGGAGAACAGCAGAAGACAATCTGGTAATGAAGATTTGGTATAGACAGGAAGAAAGCAAAAGGTACCTAGGGTGTCTAGTAAAGAAGTGGAGGATTGTGTGAGAGAAGATTGTGACAATCAGGCATGACTGTTGAAGAAGGTAGGATACTGGCACTGAATAAAGAGAGTTGGCAATATTTGACCCAACACCCCCAATGCCATATAGAAAATGGGAAAAAGGGGGTATGATGATGGTAAACCTTCACCTTACCGAAGGCACTGACCACATTAAACTTCCACTTAGACATGACTAAAGCTAAAACTAACAAATTTATTTTCTGGACTTCAAAAATATTGTATATCATTTTTGTTGAAGGTCAAAATGCAGTTGGGAAAAGCATTGTACTTGGACAGGTAGAAAACAGACATCCAAAGTAGGAAGTGTTGACCCACAAAAAACACTATTAACCAAACTAAGTGGCCTCAAAGCTGTCACACCAAAGAAGGAACACAGTCAACCTTGGATACCTCCTTTGTAAAAATGGGCAACTCCAAAAGAAATAAAATCAATACCAAAATTTAATATAGGTTAAGGACTTTCATCTTTCAACTTCACACAGACTTCATCAGAGCAATCGATTACATGTCCACAACCATTTTAAATTCTCAAATTCTTAAATTCTAATTAATTAACAACAGTCATGTGGCCCTCTCCCTTAATTCAATAATACTTAATGAATCTACCCTTATTATTTAAAAGAAGTATATTCAGACCATTACCCTAAAATAAAGTTAGTAAGCACAATCACTCATATAAAACTTATAAAAATCTTATGCAAACATTATGTATGGATGATTCACAAATAAATAGGA
This sequence comes from Protopterus annectens, assembly GCF_019279795.1. Taxonomy (NCBI): domain Eukaryota; kingdom Metazoa; phylum Chordata; order Ceratodontiformes; family Protopteridae; genus Protopterus; species Protopterus annectens. Next base: position 644,058,056 of record NC_056729.1, on the reverse strand, counting down.
TTAGGCATACTATAATTTTGCAGGTCATAACTTCAATATGCTGCTTAAAGAAATAGCTTAATTTAATCCTGGAGGTGAACTGGCATTAAGCCTAGTCTGCCATAGTAGTTTTCCTGTATTCAAGTTTATGCTCCCAATGGCCACCTTGGGTTTACCAAGACTTTTTCCAAGATTAAAAAAGGATTTTTTTTTTATTTTCTTGGCATTCTGATTGGTGTTTAAATAATGCATTGTTACTATTGGAATTACTGATATCATAATAATGCTCGTAAATCCCTTTTCTCAATGCATGTTCTGTCTTCCCAATATACTATGCATGGTAGAAATCACAAAAGGCCAAATAAACAACTCCAGTAGTATTACAATCACCTCTATTGTATGCCTTTGTTCCATATTAATAGTGTTCAGTTTTACTATATCTCCTTAAAAGATATATTTATACTGGGAGCATCTTCCACACTTCATCATCCCCTTGTTAAATTTTTCACTAGTGCCACATTTGTTACCTAACTCTAATTTCTCTTTAATGTTGTAGTGTCTTTTATAAGTATGGGCTTACTGCCCAACACACTTTTGCAATTATCATCATAATCAATATATTTCTAGTTGCGCATCAAAATGTCCATAACATGATTACACTCTGCCCCATACTTAACAGCCATCGTACATTCATGTTTGTCCACCTGTAGGTCATTTGTTTCTTTGCCTTGATTATCAATATTTTTGTAAAAATGCTTATTATCCAACAGTGGCAAAAATATCATATTGTTCCCCTTATTTATTACTTTGTGCCTAATTTCATCTAACATACTAGTAGAGCACCCCTTTCACAAAACATCTTGAATAAATTATCTAGGAGTAGGGGAGTTAAAGTTTATATCCAACCAACTGACAGTCACACCACCTAGTAGTATTTTTTCTTGCGGAAATGTTATGGATATCCAATGTAGATATCTTCCAGTACAGCTGCATTGTCGAAAGGAGGGATGAGAAGGACAGTGATACATATTTGTTTATAATTGTTTATTCTGAGGAAAGCAATAAGAAGCCCTGCTGATCTGAGTTTTGGTATTGGTTTGCTGGAAGGGGGAATGTGGTAGATGTTGGAAAATATTAAAGCAATATCACCATGTTTCATCTTTATATGCTCATTACAGATGATATTATAGCCAGGAGGTATAACTTTGGAGTAGGTTAAGCTGGCTTTAAGCCAAGTTTCAGTTACAGTGAGAATATCAGGCTTATGTTGAGTAATCCAGACATGTAGTTCAGCCTATGTCTATGTACAGCTTAGAGTCTGGGTGTTTCATATTCAAGTTTTTTTTGTTTTGTGTGTCATTTTTTGTCAATATCTTGTGTGCAATAGCCTTTGATTCAGTATTTTCTGAGTCATATCACACAACCAAGTAGGCCATTCTAGGGCGACAGTTTCCATTCTGAGAAGTAAGGTGAAAATATTATGTAATATACTGTGCTTTTCTGCACATCTGTAAAATATAACTCACTCACTGTGGCAAACACTCTGTCACTGGCTGTAGGCTTCCAAGTTTATTGAGAGCTTCCCTTGGGGATTGCACCATTCACCGCCCCCCCACCCAAAAAGAATTTTCTTAATCAGACACTTAAGAAAGCATGGGATAGGTTTCTAAGGTATGCTCTAGGCAACTTACAGTAGTAAAGGAAGGATGTTCTTTTCAACAAAGTATATTTTTCTCATAATGCTCTGAGTCAGAAATAATCATATGCTCAAGTGTAATACTGATGCAGTATAGGTGACTGTTTTTTAACACTATGAAAAGAATTAGATGCACAACACTCCTCCGCACCTCGGTAACTGCAAAATGAATCTCCAAACGCCAAATAAAGGAAATAAAAGATTTATTGAGTTTAAGCTTCTCTCAAGCTTTTGTCAGTTTTAATACACCAACTTCTTCAGAAACTCCACAAAAGAAACGGAAACAACGTCACTCAGTCACCACCCCTTTAAATACCCTTACATCTTTGTATGACGAATATGTTAAAATAACACCGGATACATTTAAAAAATTAAAAAAAAACATAGTATTGGTACAAGAAACACTCTGAACCAATTAGAAACATGTAAAATAGATAAATGTTACATATTTAATAGACAAGCATGTGTACAACTTGCCAGTTTTATAAAATGTTGACTTTAAAATTTTAATATGAAATGACAATATAGACCGTCAATAGACCCTAAATGTCTTGCTAAACAATACTACTACTGACTACACATGAACCATTTAAATATATTTGAACATGTAACACAGGTTGAATTATTATAAAATAAAATAAAATATCCTATTTTTAATATTATACATATATATCGCCTTAGCAAAGCATGTAAGGAAAATCTCCTACATTCATTTTCTTTTGCAGCCATTGACCAGGTTTGCTCAGATGGCAGGGGAGGAGCCGATTCACTCATTCTTGAGGGGAGAGAACTGATTTGGCAACTGAGATTGGATGCCTGTCATCATCCAGGCATTAATGGTAGATTATCCATAACATGTATATTAAAACTTAAGAGTCTAAATAGATAAGTATTTAGCCTGCCAGTTGATTCCTAACATGCCATACAGTTTATATATGTATAATATTAAAAATAGGATATTTTATTTTATTTTATAATATTTCATCCTGTGTCACATATTCAAATAAGTAGTTTATAATCGCAGTCAGAATAGAAATAATTCTAAAGGAGGCTTGTTCTCCTCTCTATCTGACTTTTCAATAAGTTAACACTATTTATGAACCCTTATTTTCAGTGCTACAAGCAGAAATTGCACTGAGACACCTACCAGGTAACCTTATTTTTTAAATAAGCTTTGTTTCTCTGACCAGTAAGCAAAATAAACATTTCAACCATCACTGGTTAGGGAGAGAGTTAGATTCTGCTGGTGTTATCCTTTCCCGTTGCTGGATTAAGACAGAATCTTGCTAAACCTGAGTTACAATCATAGTAGACAGGACTGTGAATTATACAAATCTTGTCTTGGTGCATTGTTGGCTAAAACATACATGAAGTTTAGGTGGGGTATTAATGGACTAGAAGAGAATTGAGCAATGCTGTCATTTGCCAGTGCTTTGTCACTCAGATCTCAGGTGTGAGACTAAAGTTATCAGTTTGGAATAAGGATTTTCCTGTCAAAGGCACCACAAAATAATAAATCTGCAGATTTTTCTGCATAAATGCAGAAACTGTGAACCTCTGTAATGCAAAGATATTGGGCACAAAGGTTCCATGAACCTCAGGATCAATTGCAAAATCTGTTAAATTCTAAGATGTGGGTCTTCTGGCAGCAGGTAACAATAGGTTCATCGTCAGGTACTATCAAATTGCAATCTGTTCAGGCTAAGGAGCTATTTTCATATCCTGGCCCCTTCTGAGTTTAGTGGCTTTGTGTAGCAGCTTCAGAATGGCTTGACAATATTGAATATGGCAAATAAACAGATCCTTATTTAAGTTAGTAGCCTTCAGGAGGCATTTGGCTGCTTATGTATTATTTTCCATAATCTGAGGCTCTGCTATATAACAGGCAACAACTTTGTGACCCTTGACCTTTTTTAATGTTCTACAACATGAGTAGCAGAACTTTACTACAACAAATGACAAAAAAGAGCATCTAGTAAATGGTTACAAACTTTTTCATTATTTTAGGGCTTCACTACTGGCTTACTTAAGGGTGTCACACAGGCTTACAACTCCTATGTACTCAAATAACAAAAAATTGGTAAAATGGTAATATCACTGAAGATATACACCTGTGCATCCTTGTTTCAGAGTTCTAAGCTGCATTTCTTCTTTTTATTGATCACTTTGTATCAGTTAATATGAGTTATTCTTTTCGGGGAAAACACAGATGTCAACATAAGAAACAGAGTTCAGTAAAAATGTAGCCATACAGTATGAATTATAAGAGATGGGATATTGCCACTGCACAATGATCAACAGATCTAGATATCAAGGCAACTGAAAGTTGCACACTTTGGGAGAAGAGGTAATAAGTTACACAAGGACTCACAAAATACAACAGCATCAGTAGATAGGCATCATAGTCAAAGAAACATATGAAGGAGATGAGTTATGCTGAAAAGACAATAAAAGATGCATTAGGTGTAAGAAGAGTTTACAAGACAAAGTTATTTAAAGCAAAGGTTAGCCATAATAAATTACTAGTCAGTTTAATTTTTCTTAATTATACAAATTAATATAATTCTGTAAGAGAATGTGTTTATTACCCACCTATTTATCTTGACATCTTCTGTGGATGCAGTAATTCTCCTGAAACTGCATTCATATGGCCACACAGTGAAAAGCATGTTTTACCTACTTTTCTTGCAAGACAGTTATAATATATTCTTCTATGTAAACTGCTGACCACTGCCTCTTAGTAGGTTATTATGTTTTAAAACATAATTTATGCTGTCCAAATGATGACTTCTATTTATATCTTAAGATAGTTTATTTTAAACATACTGATAGCTATAGCCCTAAAATGTGTGTTTTTTAAGTAGTACAGTATTGAGCACCTCAGCGTACAGCACTGTCTGATAAAATTAAATATTCTGAACGATCTTCTTGTTGCCTAACAGTGTATCTGGCATATTTTACTTCTGAAACAAAACTTTAACAGACCATAGTGACCTAGAGCAGTCTGAAGCAGTAACTGCTATTGTTCTAACACATTTTCTCATTCATTTCTATACACTCCTTCTTTGTCAGGTGTTTTTCACAAGGACTAACTGACCCCAGTCTCCCCTTGTAGTCTTATACCTCTAATACATGAATGCCAAGCAAAAAATGTGTACTAAAGATATAGGGAGCCTAAGTTACAAAACAAATTTAAAATCACTATTGCCAGCACCTTTGCTGGAAAAACAAAACAAAACAATGAATTATAAACTTTTCTAAGCCATGTTTGTGCCTCTGAATTTTCTTTTTTACTCTCTGCCATTCTAATGTCAATTCTTAGGTAATTTCTCTGCTGTTTGCTCACCTTTCATCTCCAAACTTATTTAATGAATACATCTGTAAACAAGGTGACTTAAGTCAGCTTATTTGAGGACTTACCCATGTGGACTACATGACTGGCTATCCATCCTGCTTTCAAGTTGTGCAACATATCTGGGCTCATTCATCATAGATGTACCAGTCCTCCAGGGGAAAGTGAGCCCCCTCACCCTTAAGGCTTTACCTCAACTGCTCTGCATTGCCTCTTCTTTCCTCAATCTCGCATATTCCTTGTTCAGGGCTAAGATCTCTCACTTAGGTGACTCTTGAGCAAGGCATGCAATATTTCAAATAAATATGTGAATGTCTCCTCAGAGATGTACCCTTGTGGGTCCCATCCTACACCTTCTAGACTCCCATCCCAGGGTGTTTCTACCTTTATACTAAAAGCCAATTACATCACATCCTCTATATCATTCCTTCACTAACCAGTTCAGCCAAGAAAATTGCTACAAAACAAAAAAACCTGCAATCACATTCAGAATACATCTTCTCTTAGCACCTACTGTTGCTTTCCCTCAACCCACCTAATACAAACTCACTACAGAGATCTGTAGTAAGTTTTTATGGGAACAACCAACATATATGTTGGTGATGTCCATAGAAAGATATTCACTTTTCCATGCCATTCACTGAATTTTCAACTGATATGCCAATTGCCCAGGCTTATTTATTTAATAAATAAAATACCCTGTACCTGCCAGTCTCAAAATACATTATGTCACAGCAGATAGCAGTAATATCCAACCTTCCCCAGTACTACTTCAGAAATAGCACCTCTACATCACTGCTAAAAACAATAACTTAAATACTTCTGGCCAAGTCTTTTCTCTTTTTTCCCAAACGGTTTCATATTAATATATCAGAAATACCACAAGAAAAAAAACTCCTTAACCACCTGCCTGCTCAGATTCAACTCATTTTACTAAAATGTGATGACATGTAAGCTTACTCAAGCTGAATGCCTTTTTCATGCATACCAACCCTATGCAAATGTACTCTACAAGGATCCATAACAGCCTCTTTGCTTTTCTCCATATTTATTACAAAAAAAATTACATTACGACCTTCCTCACATGCTCCTGTTTTTACACATGGATGATATGGTCATAACTAGAGCCAGTCCCAGTTAGCTTGTATTCATTTACCTAACAAATGGTAAATTAATACAAGTTAATACTCAACCACACAAAAACAGAAGATATGCCTTTTGGTACCCATCAAAAACCTGACAAATTCCAGTTTCTCTAGACATAAAAAAAATTAACAATACCCCTACTTTTTTTCAAGTGACTTGGTATATCACTTGACCAGATGATTATATTTTAAAATCACATACGAATAGACAGTAATCAAATTCTCTAATATGCAAGCCTAGGAAAATCTCTCCCTACCTAACAGCTCAAGCAAGAACTGCCACTGGCAAAGGTTTCTTTGTTGCTCAGCTTGAATATGGCCTGCCCATCATAGTTGCCACTTCCAGCAAAAACTCATCAATTCTACAAACCACAAATAAAATATGTTTCATATGTACAATCACACCTTTCAGTCTCCTTAATCTTGAAACATTCTCCCATTTTGCTGCTGTACTCTCCATGAAAAATCTGTTCTTATAACCTCAGAAGACATTCCCAATCAATAGCCGCACGACATGCCCCAAAAACAAATTACCCTGCACCAGTCATGCTTTTTCAACTCCAGCACCTAAACTCTGAGCATCTGTTCCACTTTTCCTAAAGGAAATCTCCTCCTACACCAAATTCAAATCACAGTAAATCCCAGATCAAGGTATACATCCACAAACCAGCCCATTGTTTAAGCTATCAGTTGGGCCACATCACCTGACCACCCATACACTTTCTTTTTAACTGCTCAGTCTCATTTTCTTCTTTTTCCTCTAGAAACCCAGTGATATTACCACGTTTGTAAGTAAAGTAAATAACCTTAGTTTGTACCTCTTAATGCAGTTATTCTTGATATTGGTGTTTTATTCTGATTTTGTTTCAGACTTTATCTATGATTGAGACTGTAATCACCTCTGGCTGGAATTGTTGCACTGTGATCAGTGTATTATCCAATAAACAAATATAAATAAATAACCCCCCCCAACTAATGCCCTACTACCCAAACTTGTACCTAAGAGTTATAGCCAACTGCAAACATTTCTAGTGAACATGGTAGTGTAGTCACAAAAGATCAGCTTGCATCCTGCCTGGCTTCTTATAAATCCTGTATAGCTGTCTTAAAGACAAACTTGCCTAAAAATCTGACTTATGCATTGCTTATGTTACTAATGATTGCCTTCCATATGAAAGCAGTAGGCCTGGAAATTGATGAAGTGCAGCTGATCTCTTCCTGATATGGAATTGCTACTGACCATGTCACTTGTAACAATCAACTAAACTAGGGTGTAGTTACATTAGCAAAAGACAAAACACAAGAATAGCATGCATTTAGCACTACTTACTGTCACATTTACCTAGGTGAAATCAGTATAAACTGTTGAATGCTTACCCCTCACATGAAGTAATAGCATATTATTAGCAAGCCCATAATTCTCTGAAAGAATGGGTAATGACGAATAAATTGTCCAAAGTAATAAATCAAAAAAGGAATTAGAATGTTCTAGTTATGTCACTCACTCACTAGGAAATGGCTGAGGCCAAAGGTCTCTGAGAAAAAAAAATACATTTACACTCCAAGCCGCTAGTTTAACAAATTAAAACAAAAATTAATATTTTCTGGTTTCATTGCAAATGTTTTTACACTCTTCATTTTTGAAGTCCTGTGAAAATGATAATTATGGCTTCTGCTTATCTCCCTAATAATTTATCTTTACATCTGTTAATTATTAATTAATTAGCTTGTCGTCTAATCTAAACTTTCTGTTTTGCTCTACAAGGTTTCAGGGAAAAAAACTACATTGAGCAGTGTTTCTTTCTTTTTTCCACTAGAGGACAGAGCATCTTCACTCTTCTTAAAATTGAACTTTCCATTTCACTAGCTGCCCTTCTATTTATCTGTTGCAGTATTCTTTACATGAAGGAGTTGCCTGCCCAGGTGACCCGACGTCGGCCAGTATACCAAAGTCTTTTACTGCTGTAAAGTGTATAGTACATCTCACGCAGGCAGCTATCATACGTAGGCCATAAAAGTGATGCACATGTGCACCATCCTCAGAACTGAAGCCCCAGGAGGAGGGACAGTCCAAGGAACAGAGAGTCAACACATCCAAGTATCATGAGAAGGGGAGGGGGGCAGAATACTGCAACAGAGAAGAGAAGGACATCTATCGTTATGGTGAGTTCTTACACAACTATTCTATGTCCTCCTGTTCATTTGTTGCAGTATACTTTACATGAGGGAGAATACCAGAGCTCATGCCAAGAGGGAGGTGGAGTTAACTGATGAATTTTCCAGGAAGCCATGAAGGATAGTTGTGGCAAATACAGCCCTAGATCTGGAGATGGAATCCAGCTTGTTATATTTGGTAAAGGTGTGGACAGAGATCCAGGTAGCCACCTCTAGGATAAACTTGGTGTCTAGACCTTTGAGAAAGGCACCAGATGAGGCCATTGCCCTGGTAATGTAATTTTGACCAAGCAGGGAGGGGGTTTCACATGGTAGGTATAGCAGAAGGTAATGGTTTTGGAAATCCAGTTAGAAATGGTTTGTTTGGAAACAGGTAGTCCCACAGCCCTGGGAAGGAATGAGACAAACAACCGGCCTGATTTCCCAAAAGGTTTAGTTTTGTGATGGTGAAATATGAGTTGTGTGTGCACATCAAGTGTGCGCAAAATTTTCTAACTTGTGTTTTGGAGTGAAGAAAAAAAGTTGGTAGGTAGATAGCCTAGTTTAAAGACAGCTCATTAACCATCTTGGCCATAAAGGTGGGATTGGTGCAAAGGGAGACACTGCCTTTGTGAAAAATCAAAAGGGGGAGATGCAATTACTGCCTGGAGCTCAGAGACCCTTCTGGCAGAAGTTAGGGTTATCAGCAAAACAGTTTTCTAGGTGCAGTACTTAGCTGGCTCTAAGGGTATGAGGGTCAGCATCTCTAGTACAAAGTTTAGGTCCCAGGCAGGGGGCACAGGCCTCGTGGGAGGTCTAATGTGGAGGATGCTTTTGAGGAACTGTTTGGCCACAAATCTAGAGGCTAAAATGGTGAAAGAGGCAGAGATTCTGAAATGGCTGACAGATGTGCTTTTACAGATGAATGAGCTAGGCCAGTACTGAGCAACTCACACAGGTATGAAAGAACCAAAGGGAGATCCACAGTCAGTAGGTCCAGGTTACGAGAAAGACACCACATTGAAAATCTTTTCCACTTGGAAAGGTAAGATTTCCTGGTATTGGGTTTCCTGGCTTCCTGCAGGACTTGAAGCATGTCCTCTGAGAATAGGTGTCTAAAAGGTATCAGGGCTCTGTTACCCACAGAGTCAGCTGTAGAGTTGTCAAGTGTGGGTGGATGAGAGAACCCTTGTGTTGTGTGAGTAGGTCCACTCTGTGAGGTAACTTGTGATGATTGCTCTTGGTTAGGTGCAAGAGAAGGGGGAACCAGTGTTGTCTTGGCCAATAGGGAGGCACCAGCAAGATCTTTCCTGCTGAATCGTCAGCAGGACTTTTAGAATGAGCAGAAAGGGAGGGAATGCATACAGAAACTTCCCCTTCCATGATATTGATAGGGTGTCCACTTTCCATGCCAGGGAGTGAGGTTCCCTGGCACAAAATCTTGGAAGTTGTTTATTAGAGGGGAAGCAAACAAGTCTATCTGAGGAATACCCTGCTGGTGGGCTATATCCAGAAACACATCCATGTGAAGCATCCATTCATGGGCCTGTGTTGTGGATCTGCTCAAGGTGTCTGCCACAGAGTTCTGTTTGGAGGGGATATACACCCCCTGCAGAGAAATCTAAAGTTGTAGGGCTAGATACCAAACCTGTAAAGCTAGTCTGCACAGGCGCTAGGATTTGACCCCCCCCCCCCCCGCTTGTTCACATACCAGAGAACAGTCATGTTGTCTGTGAAGATCCTCAACCAGCCTGGGATGAGAAGGGACTGAAAGGACTGAAGAGCTAGAAGCAATGCTTGCATTTCTTTTACATTTATGTGATCCTTCTCCTGAGAGGGACACTAAGCCCTTGTATAGCATGGGGACTCAACACAGCCCCCAGCCTGTATTTGAAGCATCTGTGTAGAGGTCTTGAAATGGGGGCAGGAGGTGGATGGGAAATCCTGGATTGAGAGACATTTGTTGGATCCTCCATAGAAGCTCCTTCTTCAAGCATGGTACGAGCAGAATTTGAAATTCCATAGGGTGGGCATGTTGTGTCCATATCAACTTCAGGAACCACTGAAATTTCCCCATATGAAGCTTTGCCAGAGGCAGCATAGGTATGGTGGAAGCCATCAGTCCAAGAATTCTGAAAAACTGCCTTGCTGACAAAAGGTGCAGGGGAAGGAGGTTCGAGAAGGTCTGGCAGTGCTCCTGTGCCTTTTTAGGTGAAAGACAAAATCATTCTGCCTGTTTGGAAACTGCACACCAGAAAAACGTGGTCTTGGGGTAGGGTGAGGGAAGATTTTTTTAAATTGATTGTGAATTCTAGTTGTTGTAGGATGGCAATGGCTGAGTGGAGGTTCCTCTACAGATCCGCTGGGGTGTTTGCCTGGAACAGAAGGTTGTCCAGGTATGGGAAATTTTGAATGCTTTGGAGTCTGCAGCAAGTGACTACTGGGGTAAAGCATTTTGTGAAAACTCTTGGGGCTGTAGAAAGCCCAAAAGGCAAGGCCAAGAAATGAAAGTGTGTGGATGCCACAGAGAAATTAAGAAATTTCCTGTATTTGGGATGAAAGGGGAATGTGCTGGTAGGCGTTTTTGATATCTATGGATGCCCAAATGGCCTGTGGGAGGATCAGAGGAAACAAGGACTGAAGGGTGAGCATCTTGAAGGATGACAACTTTAGGGAGGTGTTGAGGAAGGAGAAATCTAGAATGGGTCTCCAGGGGCTTTCCTTTCTGGGTACTAGGAACATGCTGGAGTAGAAGCCTGTTCCTCTTTGTTGTGTGCGTACTGGTTGTATAGTTCCCTGTTACAACAAGTCTGCCAGTACCTGGGGGAAGAGGGGTACCTGTCTTGCAGGTGACTGTGGGATACCCCTGAATGGAGGCACCATGTGCCATGCCATGAAGTATCCATGTTTTATGATGTACAAGACCCACGCATCTTGTGTGATGGATTCCCAGGCTGTAAGGGATTGGAAGAGTGTAGGGAAAGATGGGTGGAGCAGGGAAGTCCTGAGGAGTCAGGAAGAACCAGCTCTGTCAAGAAAAGGCTGTTTGTATGCCTGGGAGGAGGAGGGAGCTGAGTAGTGATGAACTTTCTTGCTCCCCTTGGAGGGCTTAGGTTGGGTGGGCCAGGTTTGCCTGCAGACAAATACCTGTTTGGACTGGTAGTGCCTGTGGAACTAAGGAACTGGTAAGACCAGGATATGCTTGAGGTCTTTTAACACTTTACTCTTTTCCTGGAATTATTTGAAATGGTTAACTGAAGCCTGACCAAATAATGTAGAATTGTCAAGGGGAGCATCCATGAGCTTTGCTTTGATGTCCTCAGGGAAGGGTTGGAGCCTTAGCCATGCAAACCTTCTCAACACTGAGGCAGAGACAGCTGCCCTAGGGGTAGCCTACACAGCATCATAGCTGCATTTTATTGAGTGCCGAGTCAACTGAGAGGATGCAGCAATCTGGGAAAAGGCCAAAGTCTTGTTTTCTGAATCAGACATGTCATAGTTCTGACTTAAGTTCCAGGGAATACTAGGTCATATGTGTTTGATAGTTCAAAGCCCTAAAGGCTAGGGTAGGTGAAGTGTACATTTTTCCCCAACCTCTCTAGTTGCCTGCTGTCTTTGTCAGAGGGAAGGAGAGAGGTGCAAGGAAGGGACCAAGAAGATTTGTCTGAGACCACAGAAATGACTGAGGGGTCTGCAACAGGGGCCTTAAAGAGGAAGATACAGTCTTGAGGGACTTTATAGTATCTGTCCAGCTTCTTAGGAGCTAGAGGCTTGGAGTCTGGATGTTGGGACATGGAGGCAAAGGCATCCAAAATGCAGGAATAACCTGTGGAATAGCTGAGAGACTGTGGGATTCCACTTGGAGGAGGCTGAAGTACCTCTTCTAAACATCAGACATTTGAGAGCTGTCCCACTTAAAGTGGTCTCTCATTTTTATAAGGGTTTCTACAAAAGAGATTTCCTTCAAAGGGGAGTCTGTTCCATTAGACTCTTTGGGGGAGGCATAGTCTAATGATTAAGGAATTTGTGAGGAGTAGGCCAAGCAGTCACTGTCATCATCAGATGAAAGTTCTTCCTACGAATCAGGCTGTTGTATGATCCTTTTTAGGGAGAGGTGGGCCAGGAGAAGGAAGGAGCAGGGGGGCCCAGCTGTAGGCCTCATAGATATGAAGGCCTTGAATAATCCTTGGGCAAAATTTTGCCACTCTTTCTGGGGGTCTTGAGGAGGGTTTTTCTTGGCAGGCATGTCTACCCAATGTAATGTTGGGGGTTCAGACATAGGCCCGCATTCAAGTATGTCTGAATCAACTTCTTCCCTCCCAAGGATTTGTGTGATTCCCCTAATGTCTTCCAACAGAATGAGCCTTGGTTCCCCTTTGACATATCTACCAGATGCCTGTGAGGCTTCTCTAGACATGCTGTCATCTGGGTCTAAGGCAGCTTGCAAAATGGGCTTGGCCTGAGGATCCAGATCCGGAGTAGAATGTGGCTCTGGGTTACCAGGTGCCTCAGGAGAGACATCCGTGGGGAGAGGTGTAGCTGAAGCTTTGGGCCTAGGCCTTTTGGCCTTCTGCTTCATAGTAGACTCAGTTGTTGGGCCAGAGGAACCCTCCATTATGCTTTTGGCCAATATTTTTAGGCATTTGTTCTCTAAATAGATTGCGAGGAAGGAAAGTCTGCTCCAAAGAGTCTTGGGGATGAACAACTGTCAGACAGAACAATTCTTATGGTCATAGTTGGGCCCAAGACAAACAAAAAGACACTGAGAGTGACTACCTTTGTGTGGAATCTGCCTTCCACAATTACACTTCCCTTTCCTAGATGACATTAACTGAAGGGAAAAAGGATTCAGCAGCAAAGGACACAAAGCTTCCCCAATGGGGAACTTATTTTTAGAAGAAACACTCAATTCCAGCAGCAGAGAGACTTCTGGGACTGGCTATCCGGCTGGAGCAAAGAAGTTCTGAGGTCATAAAATTCAATTAAATTAGTGAACATAGAATGTTTTTGTGAAACCTTGCTGAGTGAGGTCCATTAAACATCCCTGAAAATCTTGATTAAGAAGGGAAAGTAGACACCTCTCAAAACTCTTCTCCACCAGTGAAGTAAGACTGATAGGTCTGTAATTACTTATATTGTCTGTTGGGCCTGCCTAGCAATTGGAATTATGTCTACAAGTTTCCATCTAGCAGGAACAATGCCAAAATACAACAGGTTATTAAAAAATTGAGTGCTAGTAGCTAAAATATAATCTCTAGAAAATGTCTGGAATATTATCAAGTCCCATACCACTATCCTGTTTAATATGGCTCAAAAATGCTCACACAGGGGTCAGATTGACAACTGGGCACATATAGATGTGTTCTATTAAAATTCTAAGACATCAGAAATGTCGTCAAACAGTGTAGAATCTTCTGCCAAGAAGTTCTCATTGAGCGAGATTGCCAATAATTCTTTGCCATTCAGCACTTCACCTTGAGCAGAAATTGGTTCAAAAGATTTGACTTTATTATTTATGTATCTAAATGTAAGAATAGCATTTCTTAGAGCAAGGGCTACCAACTAAATTATCTTCAAATTTACTGTCTGCTAATCTCAAAGGAGCATTTAACCTTCTGGAAACTAAATTATAGGTTCATTTTAAATCATTTCTCCTGATCCTCTTCTTCCTCTTTTTTTCTCAGAAGTTTAGTATGACCAGTAATCCACCATTGAGGTGTAGTCCCTAGTAAACTGTTAGTTATTGTTTTCTTAAATCCAGACAAAAGAACCTCACAAATGTTTTAAAAATTCTGCCATTTATTCACAACATTATTTATGTTGGAGGAATTCAAGTTCATAGAATTTATTTGATTAATAATATTCAGATCAAACAGCTTAGACTTATCAAAAATACTCTTTTTTATTCTTGTGAAAAGCTTTAGTTATATTAAATTCAAAAGATGAGTGATCTGAATTGCCTAAAAGACACAATTTATTAATCTCAGAAATTTTATTTGGAATATTTATAAGTAAGAGATCTAATATATTATTTGATCTAGTAAGAAAATCAATCATCTGAGTCAAATTGTGTAACACATAAATCATAAAATTCATCCTCCAACATTGTCACTCCTGTATCCTCAGACCAACTGATCTCTGGAAGGTTAAAGCCACCTAATATTATCAGGTTATCATAAGTCATAAACTTGACCAAGCAATCAGTATACTAGAGCTGATCAGTGCTTGACAATGCTGTGCTTTTTTAACAAACAAGGGTAGTGGGTGACCAGTGTCAGCAGCTTATACTTCCACAAAAATCAATTTTAAATTATAAGCCACTTTCAACACCTTAACATTTAGCCATTGGGCTGCAAAAAATAATTACACCTCCTCCCATCCTTTTATTTCTCAGGCAGCTAAATGATTGGTATCCAGAAAGTTGTATTCCTTCACTATCCACAATTCAGTAATTACAACCAAACTGTAATTATTTAGTGAACAGATTACATTTAGTTAATTTATTTTATTAGTCAAACTTCGAGCATTAGCATGACATAATTTAAGTAACCTGGGTATCTAGCATGGTTGCAACTAACCTTAATTCCTGGGTAGAATCCAAAAAATGTTTCACAATATCAACAAATTTTGAACTTAACAATTTACCACCTAAATAATTCAAATGATACCTGTCTTGCCTGAATAAAACTTGTGTTAGTCACAAAATCATCCCAGGAATTATTAAAATCAATGTCCTTTTGAATACACCAGTCATGTGACCATTTATTGAACATATTGCTTTTGTGAATTGATAATCTGATAAGGCTAGTGAGGGCAAAATTTCTGAAAAGCAAACATTGATTTTACTTTTGGAACAAACCTCTGACATACTCTCAACCAACATATACATGTAAAAGGGATCATTGACAGATCATTTACACCTGCATGTTTGATTACTGAACTATAAGTTGATCTTTTCACTATCATTTTGACAATGCCTGCATAAATATCTTGGAGTTTGCATCCCCTTAAACTAGAAACTGTCACATTGTCTCTATCTGGTCTATGTCAATTCTTTGAACACTTAAAATGTCGAACGGTTACATGGTCGAGACCAGATGTTCGACATTTCAAGTATACGAAGATTGACTTTTAATGGTGCCGTAATCTGCAGAATGGGAGAATTTCTCTTTTCTGCACTGAAGTGTGGTCTTGGAGTTGGTATATTTAAGTAGGGGGGTGTGGGGGGTGCAGGGTGGCTTCTCCCTTCCTTGCACTGTTAAGGTGTGCTTTTCTTTTTTGATATTCGAACATCCAAATGTGGAACATTTGGTCTCGACCATGTAACGTTTGACATTTTGGATGTTCGAATATTTAACATAGACCCTCTCTATCAGTACTAACAAGAGGTCTAATACTTTTACTAATGATTGAGTCACCTATAACTAACACACCAGAAGAATGGTTCCATATTTACCATATCAGTTGTAAGGTTACCTCCAACTGCTCTTCTCCTATTACATTTGTTTAAGGCTGACTCAGACTCCCTGGTGTCATCACCATCAGTGTTGTCTCTTTTTATTAATGTTATCTGCCTTTTCCTGAAAATCTAATTCAGTCTGCAATAAAGATTTTTTTCAACAATGTTATTCTGTTGTTTAGTAAACTCTGTCTGAGACCCTGTATCCAGTGTGAGTGATTTTCTAAATAAAAATACATGATTCCTCAATGCATCTGTGCTGGAATTATTCTTCTCCATAAAGGAATTAATATCAATTTGAGAACCCTCAGAAATCATAAGAACCTCTGCATTAGCCTTACTTTGATCGGAGAGCTTTGTACCTTAATTCCAACTTATCACTTAGTAGAAATTCAAATCAACTAGTTGCGATGAAATCTCCTTCCTTATACTCTCCCGTTCCATACTTAAGTCAGTCAACGTGACACATTTAACACAGTTATTTGTGTCTGAGCCTACTAACCTCTGTGGGGGTGTGCTGTACATGAGAGAATGAACACATGAAAAGTGCTTTTTCATCTATCAGGGACTGCAACCACAAATTAATTAATCTATCCATTTAAAACCCAACTTACAAGTAATTAAATAGTCCAGACACCCTGCTAAATGCCTGTGCCTGTTGCACACATTACACTTCGATGCAAAACGTGTTTTTGCATCTGCACATCATGCATGCGACATTCAGCATCTCACTGGTGCACTTATTTAAATAACAAGTCTAATCTCTGCCTCACAGACACACACACATCCCCTTAAATTGGTAGCAGGGAAAAAACTTTGTAATGACTAAAATTAAATGCAATAAAACTTTCAGCTATGGCTCCTTGCTGATGCAAGTCTAATCTCTGTCTCACAAATACCCCACTCTTAAAATAGTAGCAGGGAAAGAAACTTTATAATGAATAAAATAAGTGAAACTGTCAGCTATGGCTGCTTGCTGGTACACTTGCTTAATTACCAAGTCTAATCTCTGTCTAACAAACACCACCCTCACTTTAGAGTAGTAGAAAGGAAAGAAACTTTGTAAAGCGTAAAATCTTATCTAATACAATGAAACTCTCAGCTATGGCTGCTTGCTGGATCACTTGGTTAAATAGCAAGTCTAAGCTCTGTCTCACAATCCACCCCCTTTTAAACAGTAGTGGTGAAATAAACTTTGTAATGAATAAAATAAAATACAATGAATTTACAAGTAACTAAAATGCTTAAATAGCAAGTCTAATCTTCTGTGGAGCTGACTGGAACCTTGGGGAACTGAGCCGCAGTAACTGACTCACGAGAGCTGAAACTTCATCCACTAGTAGGTGATAGCTCACATCACAGTGTAATTGTTTACTTATGACAGGGTCATATCTTCTCTTTCTAATTCAGTGATATGATTCTGTATAACAGCAGTGTGGGTTTGTGTTCATGCTTGTGTAAACTGTAATAGCTTTATTTACAAAAAACTGCACAATGAATTTGACAGTACTGTCACTATGGTAATTTAGACATTAGTAGCCGACAAGGGCCATGTGACCTCTATGGCACTTGCCATCCTCAGGTGCTACAGTACTGCAGGCTCTAATCGTCAGCCTCACCAGTTCAGCACATCATAATACATTGCAGATTATCAACATAATACATTTTGAGGGCAAAACAACACTTTTAATGGCTCACACTGCAGTTAAGACCATGTGGGTTACTCACACTCTAACCAGACTGACATTTTCATCATCACTGTGTATTTTTTTTCTTGTTTTCTATTTGTTTCTTTTCACCTTGTTGTTGCCCACCAGCTTTGTTGCCAGTAGGCCTTCTCTATGTTTCACTTTTCTTTTTGCATATCGTAACCCACCATTAGATGAATCCTGCTTCTCTCAAATGCTTTTTGTTATGTAAGGGGGCATTTGTAATAATATTTAATTCTTAGTCTTTTCTTTCACTAATAAAGTGAGCATTGTGCATTGTTTCATTCTGTTCTATGTGTAAAACAATAAATGATTAATACTCTGATGTGTGTGGCACAGATGTATTGAGTAAGGGTACAAAGCTGGCACAGCTGTATTGAGTAAGGGTACAAAGCTGGCACAGATGTATTAAGTAAAGGTACAAAGCTGGCACAGATGTATTTATTGAGTAAGGGTACAAAGCTGGCACAGCTGTATTGAGTAAGGGTACAAAGCTGGCACAGATGTATTAAGTAAGGATACAAAGCTGGCACAGATGTATTAAGTAAGGGTACAAAGCTGGCACAGCTGTATTGAGTAAGGGTACAAAGCTGGCACAGATGTATTGAGTAAGGGTACAAAGCTGGCACACATGTATTATGTAAGGGTACAAAGCTGGCACAGATGTATTGAGTAAGGGTACAAAGCTGGCACAGATGTATTGAGTATGGGCACAAAGCTGGCACATATGTATTGAGTAAGGGTACAAAGCTGGCACAGATGTATTAAGTAAGGATACAAAGCTGGCACAAATTTATTGAGTAAGGGTACAAAGCTGGCACAGATGTATTAAGTAAGGGACAAATCTGGCATGGATGTATTGAGTATGGGCACAAAACTGGCATAGATGTATTAAGTATGGGTACATAGCCTATATGTGCAGCTCACCCCTTTTAAAGCAAGGAAAGTGAGAAGTCTAATATATATTGTAATATATGTGTCCCTCTGGACAGCATTGTGTTGTCTGCAGGCTTACTATTACATACTGTTACAGTCCAGCCTCTATTCAAAAATAAAATGTATTATTTTTTTCAATTAAAATAATCTGTATTATGGCGATAATTATTGAAAGATCAAACCTCTGGTAGTCAGTTCTCCCTATTTATTCAGTATAGTCTTTTAGATAACATGGCCAAATCACCTTGAGCCCACACATATAAACAACATTAGTTAAGTTGCCTGCAGTACCATCATTCTGAATGGTACTGTCTGGCACAATGACACTTTCTTATGTTAAGCCATTTGCTTACATTACTTTATGGTCAGGATGTGAATCCTTCTGTGATGATTTTGATTCTGTCTCATCATGCCTACAGTCTCCACTTTCACTGGCTTTGATGTGTCCCTGACTTCTTCCTGATTATTGATTTCCTGCACTCTCAGCTGTAACAGTGGCTGAAAATACTTTCCCTGCAGTTTCATGGTATTCCTGTCCTTTAAAATGTGATTGTTATAAATTGATTGACATTTTTGTTCTTAGTCAATTGCTTTCTACCAGCATCTCTCTTTGCAATGGACTGTTGTTAACTGTTCCCACTACAAAACTTGTAATGCCATCAACACTTTCAACAAGGATCTCAGTCTTCATATACATTTACAAAGGACTTGCTGACACGATAGATGTGCAACCAAATCTATCTTTTACCACTGAAATAATTTTATATTTTTTATTTATGCTTTGTTGATTCAGTTATTAAACCCCCTTGCATATCAGGAAATGCAGCACCTTAGCCACCCTTTCAATCACGTCTTGATGACTGGATAGGCTATTGCAAATTCACCCTTTGGGTATGTAATACATCTCTCCTTGGTTGGTGCAGGTATGATATTGACTAATTTATTAGGTTGTTTACAATTCATTTGGGTTCCGGGGTAGGCTACACAACAACCATTTTAAGAGCATGTTTATTAAATATTTGTGAACCTATAAACACACTTTAGTCCTCATGCATTGCACCCTCTGAACTGGGCTTGAATTCAGGCCAGTTCTGCCCTACCAAGCAGTACAGAAATATGCAGCTGTACCACCCAGTAGCTGTAGTGCTATGTCATAAGATAGCTACGTAATGATATTGTTTAACCACTTAGGTGATCTTCATGAATTGTTTTGCCATCTTGAATGTGGACTGCACTTTTTTCCCCATTACTTTGTGAGTAACATATCTGTGGATATTTCAAAATTAAATTCTTGGACTGCAAAAATTAAAAAAAAAAACTTTTGTGATCTATTACCTGTTTTGAGCTTGTCTTGCAAAGCATGCCTTGAACTTGTAAATCAGCATATTGGATTTAATGGTTAGCGAATAGTCAGTTTCCTTTCTGCAAATGGAGTAATTGTGGTTAGGCAGGCTGCAGGTCTGTACTTATCTTAATCCATAGCCTGGTTGGCAGTTAGTAGAAATATCATATCTCTTTATGTTGTTTGACATCACTGTACCTGTAATATCAAACATTGCAATGAATGTATTTATGTGGTCACTTCTCTCCTGTCAGTAAACACATTCTGTGGCTAGATGCCAGAGTATTTCATCACTAAGTGCATTGTATATCACTGATAGTACCATTCTGTATAATCGGTTCCTACTGAAATAAGTGGTAATGTATGATTTCACTAGGCACATTTACTTTGCTGTTTGTCCATGCTTGCTGTAGGCAATGCTTATAGACAAGTTCTAGGTGTAAGAAGTCAAGCCAAGTAATCATGAATCAAAAATCAAGTAATCATGAATCAAAAATCAAGTAATCATGTAGCTGGTAGACTTCCTTCTCTTTAGTTGTAGAAGAGGGACAGGATGTGAAGACCTTCGTGATTAATTCCTTAAGGTAGCTGCCGAGGGAAGGAAGGAAAGCACTTATTCACATCTAAAGTGGAATAATGTGGCAGACATTTTATGAATGCCCAGGAGAATATGCACCCTGTACTACTGCCTGATATCATGGCAGATACACATCTCAGGGGAAGGCTGAAGAGGAGACAGCTTGCTGACACTGTGGGGATTGAGGGATTCCATGTCAACATTAATGAAAAAGGATACTGAAGACAAAGAGGGAATACACTCCAAACTCTAAAAAAATGTTAGTTTAGGACACATTGTAGCCATGCACAACCTAAGATACCCATTTGGACATTACAATAATGAAACAAAAATATAATTAAATCTGCACTAATCTGACCACTTTTATCAAACAGTAATACTTCAGTAAAATTACATGGGTACTCGGTATCTAACAAACTCAGTACATAATAAAACACGTGTGCTATCTGTATGTACTGAACCTTTCTGCTTTCAGTCCAAATACTGAATGCTGAATTATATCTGTAATCTTAATGATATAGCAGATAATTAACTAGCTGTATATGTTTATACTACTGGGAAAGGACTTTGCAAATTGTGTCAAACATGATATGTAATGTTTGAAGAAAATACAGTCCTCATCCACATAAAGTCATCTGTGTATGCCTTGAGGTGTCATGAGTTTAGGTCAGGCATTGAATTACACTTTCTAATGACATCACTTGTATTGTGTCCCATGGGACTTACTGTGTTGGAGTGCAAAGGCAGGCCATGGGAATAATGTACTGTTTTCAGCAACTTGTTTTTAGTCATTGGTCAGCTGACGTAAGACTGCTGGAAGGTAACCTGCCCTCCAGAGGCACAGTATAATTCTAGCATCCCATTTAACCATCCTGTCCTCAGCCCTGTGATCTGTTCGGACGTTTTGTAAGTTAATGAGCATAGAATCAGGAAAAGCTGTAGCAGAAACAGAAGCACAGGTCAGGGTGTTGACATAGTCTTACCACTGCAAATGCTACATTAAAAATTATACTTGGAAATAAATTTAGGTCAGCCAGACTTCATGACGTTTCTTCTCTGTCCTTTGAGGATTAGTAAAAAAATAGGTTGTGAAATATGATGGCTTTGAGGAAGGCAAATCTAGTAGCTGAATAGCAAATTTTTCTCTCTTTACAGCTAATTTCAGGGGTTAGGGAAATAAGGAACCCCTTCTAAAAAGGCTTTTCAGTAGACAGATGATAGTGGGACTTATGACACAATGTAGAAAGAATCCATAATTGGGATCATGTCTGGTGAGAGACTAATAAAATGATTAAAGTAAGAAATATGGGTAGGTGCACATATATATATATATAATGTATATATATATATCTATGTATAGATATATACCGTAACTATACATATAATTTATGGATACAAACATACGTAT
This sequence comes from Protopterus annectens, assembly GCF_019279795.1. NCBI lineage: Eukaryota > Metazoa > Chordata > Ceratodontiformes > Protopteridae > Protopterus > Protopterus annectens. The sequence goes on along the minus strand of NC_056729.1, from coordinate 644,036,299 downwards.
GCATATATATATATATATATATATATATATATATATATATATAAAATGTATATATATCTATGTATAGATATATACCGTAACTATACATATAATTTATGGATACAAACATATATGCATATATATATATATATATATATATATATATATATATATATATAAAATGTATATATATCTATGTATAGATATATACCGTAACTATACATATAATTTATGGATACAAATATACGTATACATATATATATATATATATATATATATATATATATATATATATATATATATGTGTGTGTGTGTGTGTGTGTGTGTGTGTGTGTGTGTGTGTGTGTGTGTGTGTGTGTGTGTGTGTGTGTGTCTATACACACACACACACACACACACACACACACACACACACACACACACACACACACACACACACACACACACACACACACACGTATGAGCATATTGCATATCATCAAAGTGCAGAAACCTTAATACAAATTACAGTGATTTCTTCATGTTAAAGCTACCTTTCTAGGAAAAGGTTCTCCTTTTGCAATTGGTCAGCTAAAAAAACATTGCCTTCAGGCATAATTTTTCTGAACAGTGGAACTGTTAGGGAAAGGGTTTTTATAAGGTGATGTGTAGGACTAGGGTTAGGAACAAGGTCAGGGTTAGGATTGGCACACATGAGTAAAGACTGACGGATCTACTTCTAATACTCGAATGACCATATCATCGAATTTCATTTTTGCAAGACAAAAATCATGAACATGAAATACCCGAATGGTGAATTTTTCCCAGGGCAAGTAAACACTTCTTTTCAGACTTCAATGAAACACACACCAGGGTAAATAAAACTCACCAAGGTGTGGGTCTATGACCCCCACACCCCCTAACTATATATAGCAACTCTGGGATCACACTACAGTGTAGAAAAGGGCATGTTGGGCAAGTGTTTACATGCCCTGGGAAAAATTCGCCATTCGGATATTTCATTTTCACGATTTTCATTTCGCAAAAATTTAATTTGTAAGCAAACAAAAGCACACAAGCAGAGAGACAGCACTATATAATTCACAAAGGTTTTAATGACACAAAATAAACTTCGGTAAAATGGATAGCTCGTTTTTGTCCAAAATCAAGTCAGACTTCAACAGATAACAGTGATAACCATAACACGACTTAAAAAGCTAATTTAAAAAAATGTTTAACCAATCCCATGTGTCAATTAATTTAGTAATCCGTAAAAATAAATAAATAACTCTGACTAAAGGTTTTTACAGAGTTTAAATCATCCAGAATAAATATGTTCATGTTTTAAAAACAATTTAAACATTGTGGAAATAAAACATACAAATGAAAAAAACTTTTGTATAAAATTTGTTTGAAAGGTTGATTTAAAAGGTTTAGTTTAAAAACCCCAGTAACACCCTCCAGTGGCCAAAAAATGGAATACAATCAAATAGACAATAAAAGTAGTTATATACAATAGGGAAAAATTATAGCAAATACAATATGAAATAAAACCTATGTATTGCTTAACTTAATGCCTGGTAAATCACAGTTTAGCTGCCCTAAGTTTTAAAAGGGGCACAATACTAATATGTTCATTGAGCCCCGGTGTTCTTCTGGAATCAAGGGTGACCTGCCAAAGAAGCTCCCGATATTCCAAGCGAGCCTCCCAGGGGCCACCTCTAATGTCCATAGGAACCTGCTCAATTACAAAAAAATAGGAATTTGGCACCTGTACAGGTCAAGGTATGCTTGTATAAAGCGTTTTTCTTATTGAATGTCCTAATATCATAGTTGTGCTTATGTATGTGCCTCCTCAACCTGCACTCTGTTTTCCCTATATAGAATGCCTGGCATAAGGAGCAGGAGGCCAAATACACTACACAACTAGTGTTGCAGTTGGAGAAGGCATTACTGGTGATGTCCTTCCCCCTGCTACATATGTGTACCTTGTCACAGTCAGCGATGTGCACACATTGTGCACATGCACCGCACTTGAAGAATTGACCTTTACTTTCCCTTGTTAGGGAAGGGTATACCTGGGATTTTGACCACTAAGGTGGTTGATGATGGTAAATCAATCAACAGGATTTTCCCTATGGATTTTGGGGGTAACGCCCCATTGATGAGACGTATAATTAACAGGGAATGGGAGAAATTTCTCAATTTTACAGATCTGAACACCTTGCGGAAGGAACCCCTGAACGTTGTATTCAGGAAAGGTAGGAACCTCAAGAATTTATTTGAGTCCCACACTTCATCTTTTGGGGTGACTGGTGGGAAGAAAAAAGGCACCTTCTTGAACTTAAAACGTGGTTTGGACAGATTTCGTCAATCTTTCCAGTTCACCGTTTATGTGCCAAGCCTCATCAGTTGTGCACATGTGCAGACTGATTCACCTACTATCATTTTCTTTACTCCCATTACCCGGCCATCCCACCCTCTCTACGTTTGTACTGTAGGATCTACTCTCACTTAATCATATTGTAACCCCCACACCCCATATAGAGCCACATACAAAACCTTCTGCAGCACAGGCTTTCCTACTATCCATTTCTCCACACTAAATACAATTAATAATGAAAAGCAACCACCTTTACTTTACTCCTAATAATTAAATTAGTGCCTCACTTACAGCACAAGCAAAGCAATCTATTTTCATCAAATAAGATGGAATGACATACTCCTATCAAAGCTCGTAACCCTTTCACAAGCATAATTCATACTGCCCTAAGCACACATTAACTCATAACTGTCACATTGTCTTTGATTATTTTATTAACTAAGCACACAGGACATTAAAAAGTCCATAATCCCCAGCAAAATCTTTTTAAAACATGCACATCAATTCCCCCTTACATACCAGATAAACTATATGTTTTATAGTAGTCTTCCATATAATAGTCTGTCCGTTGCCCCTATCAACCCACCAGATTCCAAGTCAAACTCTCATCCATTATCAGCACTCAGTTTACAAATAATTATAAACGTTTAAGCCCCATAAACCTTCACACACCAGCCTAAATGAACAGTTTTACTACACTAGCCTCCATGTTGGCAACTACACACAGAATTAAATTCAAAAGGTAAACTATAATTCCCTTTTACAAATTTGTAAGATTCACCATCTAATTAACTTTTCTCATAAATATCCACCTAATCCAGAGCTACCTTTAAAATAATTAAAATCAGCAGTATTCTACTGCTCTATCACATTACAATATCCCACCAAACAAGGTCATATACTGAATATAGCCCTAATTAATGCCTACCCTGTTAAATAAACTAGAACAACATAATGCTTTCCTAAACCTGCAGTTTCCTGATATTCTTACTATCCCAGAATCTTGAGTAAAAAGTCACTACTTTCCAGGTTACAATTACGCGTTTAATTTAAGACCAGGTGACAGAGTACTGCTGACCCTTTTTTCTTGTTTAAGAAAATCTTACAATCTTATCTTCTGAAAAGCATAATATTCCTCTCTGAATGGCTATGACCTCGACTGGCTTGCACTCAACATTTCACTAAATTCCTTCAACACTTTTATCCTAGATGTTGTATGTTTCCCACTTCCTTCCTCACAATCCATCCATCTACAACCCCCCTTTCCCATTTTTTTACACATGGGGTAGGGGTTTTATGTCAAAACTGACAGTCATATAGAACGATTGTTCACACTCACAGTCTTCCTTACAGATCATGGCCTTACCCAAATCTTGAAAGAACACACAAGACTCATATTTAAATCATGCAACTCTTTCCTCATCAACCTTATTATCACAGGCATTCCAAATAAAATCTCTTCATTATCCATGTTTCTTCCATCCTTTAGTGACCCTTGTACTATAAACTTCATCCTAAAAGTTCCCAATAAAAGTCTCCATCAGCACTATTTACCATATGTCCTAGAACTTAGAGTAACAACTCAGCCTTAATTAAGAGCTCTTTACATTGATCTGGGAACCTGTTTTATCAGTGCAGGATCCTTCCCTAGTAGAATCATGGTTTACACACACATTGCTTTAGCTTTAAAACAAATATTTTCCAAGTCTCCAGACATCGTAAAAACACTCAAAAACACTGAATTACCTAGGAGCTCTGTTTAAACTTAGAGACCAAGCATTTATTTAGTGGAAATCCTCCCTCTCTTTACTGTCAAGATAAATGTTCATTGAGCTATGAAATATGGCAAAAAATCAACAAAGAGATGCAGATCTAACTTCCTAAAAGCCTCTCACACTTCACTCCAAAACAATATTAATCATTCTGGAGATTAGTTAACTGTATAACCAGATGTTTCATACCCCCTTTCCCCATATATAGTGACACCATATCCATGTTTGTGGGAGCTCTTAACTTTCATGGCTTCCTAAAAGAATTTTCTTCTCTTTCTCAAATACATACAACTGCAAAACATCTCTACCATAATAATTCTGGGCCCCATCCATACACCTCTCCATTCTACTTGAAAGTAATCAAGACAAAAGATATAGAACAAAAAGCAGATAAAATTCTACCTGATGCCTTAGGTGGAGCTGATGGCTTATTACCTTGGTTAATTTTCCTATGTAAGGCTCATGTTCCACTCCATCATGTGTACAATCTCTGCATCACAAAAAATAACATGCCTGCGGAATGGCAACTTGCAGTTGTTAAACCTATACAAAAACTCTGTATCCCACATTCAAATGACTTCCGAACTATCTCTAGTTTATCTGTGAACACCAAAATCTTTGAAAAACTTATATTCAATACATTCAGAAATGGCAAGTTACCTTTTCATATCAACATATATTCTAGTCTGGTAGGAGCACATTGACAACCTTAATCAGGGTCACAGATGACATCCTCTAAAACATTTTATCTAATATTTGTTTGCTGGGAAAATCCATCTGGGACAGAGCCCATTTTCAGCAGAGGCCTAGGGAGAAATGCTACAGACATATGTCTTTGGAATGTGGGAGGAAACTGGAGCACCCAGAAGAAACCCACGTGAATGCAGTTAAGGCATGCAGACTCCACATAGAAGGCACCCCAGCCAAGAATTGAACAGGAGAACCTCATTCTTTGAGGCGACAATGCTAACTGCTGCACCATTGCGTCACCCAAAATGTGTCAGCTGAGCCAGGCAGAAGGAAAACTTACAGTCTTCTGATCCATAGTCAGATGCGTTATCCATTGCGCCACTGATACAAAACATGGACAAAGGACTCTGTGTAGGACCTCTTTTATAGACATGGCACATACGTTTTCATAGTGCTCTAATAAAAGCAGGTATTATTACTTGAACCGTAGCATGGTTTATAGACTACTTAAAGGACAAATACTTTAAAATTCAGTAGGCTTTTCTACATCTTTTGCCCTCATCCTTTCAAAAAGTTTCCACTAAAGTCTGATTCTTTCTGTACTACTACTCTCTTTATTTATGCAAAACATTCCCAAAGACCTCCAAAATACCCAAATCATTATATGGGCTGATAATGTAGTAATTTATAGACCAAACACTTTCTACTCCACAATAAAGAAAGAATTACAAGATCTCATACAACATCTATATAAATGGCTAAATTAATACAAACTGCTCCCAAGTAATTAAGTCCATAATTTATGGAACCCTCAAAAATTAACCATAGTCTCAGAAAACTGGCACATTGGTGACAATAATAGTCAAATCCTTGAAGCTTTCTTTTACTTCAGATATCTATTCATCTGGTTGGATCAAAGTTTAAATGTTCAGCACCATGTTGGATGTCATTCTGGACAGTCTTATTTCTTACCCAACTAGAATATGAGTTTCCTATTTTTGCAATAGCAACAGAAATCCTCTCTACAACACTGTATTTATAAACTTATTAACTTATTTACCCAAAGGGAGCATCACTACTCTATCCTTGGTAAAGCAAAAATCATTCATTGTTAAACAAAATGTCCCTCTACTAATGGCCTATTTTAGCTATAATTTAATCAGTCTATACTCATTTCTTTCTATCCCAACTAAAAAAGCACTGTACTGGGTACAACCTTAGGTTTCATTCACTCACTCAGTCACCACTCCATCTTTGTAAACTCATAACAAATTGGACTGCACAGATGATTCAATGTCTGTAATGTCTACACAAGATGGAATTCTTCCCTGTCTGTGTGAAATCCTCCTCCTTCTACATCTTATTAAGAATCTCCTTCAAGAAATACCTATTTAAGGAAGACAAGTGAAACATTTTTTTTTTCAAAGGCAGCATCATCAGGCATTCATAAAGTTAATCTGTTGCTACTCCTATAACTTTTTTTACTCATCCGTCTGCAGATCTCATTACTTCCAAAAAGTTTGAACAAAACCTTCAGCAGTTTTAAAACAAACAATCCATATGATCATTCACACATTATTTCTAATCTTTTCATGTCAACCAGTCCTCTACCCTATCATCAGTATCTTAATATCCATTTTATTCACTCACTCTCAGAATAGTTTCTGTTACTAATGTGACATTGCGAGGTATTGCCAGCTGTATCGGGAAAAGTGAGACAGTGCATGTGTGGCATATGCCAGCATGGCTAGCTGAAGTTTTGTAAATAATCTTATGTCACTTGGCTGTCATATTAATTTGTACAGATGCTTGTATTAAAAATGTTTTTGTAAAAGTTGCTTATGTTAAAAAATGTTGCAATAGAATGTTAACAGAGTTCTGAATGTGAACTGTGCCAGAGTCAGGTGACTAGATGTGATGTAATTCTATAACCAGCTGAAGGATGGAACTCTAGCAGCAGCAGTTTGTTTGTTTTTGTTTTCCTTTGGAATCTGATATATAAAAGGTCTATGTCAGTTATCACAGTTAAGTTGCTGGTAGTTGTTAGTTGTACAGTCCAGTGTGTGGAATATCTCATCTTGCCTTGTGGAAGTGAACATCTCAGCAGTACATCTTGCCTTACGATATTAAGTGAGTTTACTAAGGACGGTTTCTCTTTAGTTTAGTTAGGAATAGTACCGTGAGATTAGTTTGGTATTATTTATTTTTCTGCATGTGAGATTCTATCCAACTATGTTATCTTATATTTCCCGTGACTGAAAACTCTGATGTTTATTGCAAGTAAATAGTATTTTCCTGTTTTCTATTTTTATTATCCATAATTAAATATTTTTATACCATTTCATTGTGGCTGGTCTTTTAGTGAATATTTTAATATCTTGAGAGTACCTGTGCTTATTTCAGTGTCACTGAGGCCACTTCGAAAAGCCTGCTTCAGTCACACTCTACTATTCATATCAGTATTAATTTGACACACTATAATTAGTTATCCCTTGTAAGAACCTTAGAGTATTTGGCTGGTGGCAGCTACCCTGTAATTTGGAAAGAGGGGATGCACCTGGTGAATCTGTGTCAACCTTTCCCAGGTGTGTATGTGTGTGCATGTGAAAAATCAGATATTCAAGTGTGTGCGCCAGATACTTGGAACAGCGCTCTAAGGTGGGTCTTGTTTGGGATCTGGAGAGACAGAGAGTCCAGTCCCAGTGGAGCGTATTCCCTGTGTGCTCATAGAGGAAGCTGCGTTCGATGCAGAGAGCTACATTTGAAATACTGTGTAAATCCATTATTCCTGTTTTTAGTGACTGCCTCTCACTGGAGTCACTGGTGAAGACTGGGGCTCCTTGATCTCCAACCTGGGATAAAGAGGTTCATAGGTTCATAGGTTGGTACTAGGCTATAGGCCCTAGGGCCTATACAAGCCTAGCCATAACAATTCCCTGGCTATTTCTTCCCACACTATTTACTTCCCAGGACCCCTGTCTAGCAGGGTGACTGACATGTTCCCCGGGGTGAATTTCTTTTTCCCATCCAGTCATAAAGGTTCCTTTTGAAGAGGGCCAAAGAGGTGCTCTGCTTGACATGTATGGGCAGTCTCTTCCAGAGTCTGGGGAGTCTCTGGGTCAGGAACCTATCCCTCCAGCATGTTTTGTTTATTATGATGACAAGGTTTAGATCCCTGGAGCATGTGGCTCTGAGGGATTGGGATTTCTTTAAGTGCAGCATGTCCAACAGCTCTGGGTTTGACATGGCTTTGTATGTTAAGCTGAGATTGCCTCTGAGTAGACGATATGCAACAGAGTATAGCTGGAGTTTTTTATGGTGGTCAGCGTAGGGCATCTGCTTTAGGCCTGTGATTCTTTTAGTGAGGTATTTCTGCGGCCTTTTCAGTTATTGCAGATGTCTTGAGAGGTACATACCAAACAGGGAGTTGTATTTTATAATGGGTCTAATGAAGGATGAGTACAGTGGGATAATGACCTCCTTTTTTCTGGATGAAAAGACCTTAGTGATGAGGTGTGCCACATAGAAGGATTTCCTGACTGTTGTGGTGATGTGGTTATCGAAGGTGAGACCACCGTCCACCTGTGTCCCTAAGTCTCTTATCACACTTTCAGTGTTCAGTGTACTGCCACCTATGTGGTAATTTACGGGTACATGTTTTTTCCCAAAGGGGATAACAATACATTTCTTGGCATTGAGCTTGAGCCCATGGCTCTGGCACCAAATATCTGTTTCTGTAAGGCCCTTTTGTAGAGTATCCACATCATTTGGGGATTCAATAATGGCTCCCAGTTTGCAGTCATCTGTGAACTTTGTTAGCCAGAGTCCCTTAGTGTTGGCCTGTACTTCAGAGAAGTAGATGCCAAACAAGAGCGGTCCCAGGACTGAACCCTGAGGTACTCCACATGTCACTTGTCTGGAGCTGGATTTGGAGTCAGCTACTTTTACAGTGTGGGTTCTGTCAGTAAGCCAGTTGGCAACCCATTGAGTGATGTAGGGATTAATGCCCAGCTTAGTAAGTCTATCTATGATTCCAGAGTGGGGGATGGTGTCAAAGGCCTTGGCAAGGTCCAGATAGGCTGTGTGGACTGCCTTACCCTTGTCCACGGTTCTGGAGACTGATTCGAAGAAGTCAATCAGGTTCAGGAGACAATATCGTCCCTTCACAAACCCAAACTAGGTGGGGTCCAGTGTTTGAAGGTTGCCAATATCTTTGTTTATAAGTTCCATGATAATACGTTCCATGGCCTTGCAGATCAGGCTCGTCAGACTGATGGGGCAGTAGTTCCCGGGATCCAAGGTGGATCCCCTCTTGTGGAGTGGGATAACTGTAGCTGTGCACCACTCACTGGGCACAAAGCCTGAGGTGAGGCTATGATTAAACATGACACTTAGGTAAGGTTCCAGTTCACTTTGTAGTTCATGTAGTACACAGCCCGGGATGTCATCTGGTCCCATGGATGCTGTATTCTAAGCTTTGGAGAGTGCATTTTTTGCCTGTGTGGCCATTACCCGAATTTGGCAATCTTCTGGTATTGAGATGGGCCATTTAGGGGGTGAGAGGGGGTGAAGTTGGCACTGAATTGATCTGCCAGGATATTGGCAATATCCTTGGGATCAGTATATTTAATGCCATTCTGTTGTAGCTCAGAGCAGATCTGATAATTGCCATTTAGATTCTTGGCATTGTTATAGAATGCCTTGTGGTTGTCTTTGGAATCTTTGACAATTTTATTTTCGTAGCTAGCTTTGGAGGATTTTATGAGGGGCACATTGTCACATTTTATTGGTGTTAGAGTAGTGGGATATTAATTGAACGTCAGTAGCCTGTAAGCAGTTTTCACTAAAGGTGTGTGTGCTCTCAACAGACACAAGGTAAATATTCAGAGATTTAGCTCTACAACAGTTTTATTTATTTTTGTTAGATAGTTTAGTTATGGAAGGCAAGCAAAGATGTCATCAGGAGACTGTAGCAAGCTGACAAAGAACCAGTTGGCCAAGATGTGCAAATCCAAAGGACTGGTGCATGCCAACCTGACAAAAGAGGGTATGATTTCAGCCTAAATCATAGTTGCAGCACTGTCCGGAAACCAGGGTGATAACCAGTGCAGTGATGGGGTTGTGCAGCCTTCGGAAACAGGACAATTCATCTTTTTCTCAGAGGAGTTAAAAATCTATCTGGAGTTCTGACTTGAACTGGAAGCCTAAGAGAGACTGCAGCATTTGGAGAGTGAAGAAAAAGAAACACTCCGGTGTTTGGAGGCAGACGAAATGCAGAAGCAGCATGAGCATGAGAGAGAAATGCTGACCCTTTATCAGGGTCATGGAGGTGATGGGGAAAACAATAACTGGACCCCAGAAGCAATAAGGGTCAGTAAATTTCTTCCACAATTTGCAGAGGGCGATGACTTTGATAGTTTGATTCATATATTTGAATATAATGTTGACCAGGAGCTCTGGGTATGCTTCGTAACCCCCTTACTCCATGGTAAAGCTGTACCCACTGATTCTAAGTTGTCTGATACTGATTACTTAAACTATGCTAGAGTAAAACAATGTTTACTAGACTGTTTTAAGTTAACACTTGAAGCTTACAGAAAAAAAAAAGTTTTGTGAGCATAGACCCAAGTCAGATGAAACTGTATGTGATCATATTGCTGAGTTAAGTACTTACTTTCATAGGTGGGTGAGTGGGTGGCAGGTTGCCACTTTTCAAAGGCTGGCAGACCTTTTGGTGAAGGAACAAGCCTCTAGCACTTTGCCTGAGGACGTGGGAATCTGGTTGGCAGACTGGGAATGTAACTCTGCAGATGAGTTGGAGAGAAAAAGGGGGGTCTCTATTTTGCAAGCACGGCATCACTGCATTAGAAGCGGATATCCAGTGCTGCACATGGATATAAGGGAACCCATGGTGGGCAGTCTAAATCACCCCAACAGAGTCTACTGGTGACAAGGGAAGCCACTAGTTCAGGTACATGGCCAGAATCAATGGTTAGATGTTTAAAATGTAATTAGAAGGGCCATGTAGCATACAAATATCCAATGGAGCAATGTAGGGAACAAAAGGTGAGGGATCCAGTAAATGGAAATAATCTCCTGCCACTGGTAAGTTGTCAGGAGACAACAGAAGTACCAAACTATCACCGGAGTTTGTATCCTATCTTAGTGGATGGAAGACAGGCCACTGCTAAGAGACACAGCTTCTGACATAACCATTGTGAAGTCTGCAGCTGCAGCACTGTCCAGTGCTAGTGACAGAACAGTTAAAGAACAACAGTACTTGTTGGGCAGTCCACACCAGCTAGAGCTATAGGAAGGGCCCCATTCCAAATACCTTTGGCTAGCATTCACCTTGACTGCGAGGGTGTAAAAGGAAACAAGCAGGTAAGTGTGCTTGAGGATATCCCTGCACATGTCTTAACAGGGAATGATTTTGATAATGTAGTACTTTGTGTGCATGCAGTCAGGCTTGGAGACAGGCAGATAGGTCTGGTAGCCTGGGGGGAACCCAGACAGACCCCATGCCTGAAGCTGGGGCTAGTGATGTGGTTATTTCAGGGAGGGAGTTACCTTGTAACAGTCAGCGTGAAGGTGACCCACAGCTGCTGGTAGACACTGATGTTCCCGTGGACAAGGTGACTGCAAGGACAGAGATAGTGGCAGTACCCAGGCTGATAGGGAGACACTGTTGTCAAAAAATACTAGGCTTCCTGTGGAAGGGGAGCTAGGAAGGGTCACAAAAGTAGAGTTGAGACAGGCACAGCTTTCGGACCCTACCTTATGAGGCTTAAGGGAGGTTGCTAAGGGGGCACCTGATGCTCAAGGAAAAGGGGAGTCTGTGTTCTGGGATAAAGGGTCACTGTACAGAGAGTGGAACCCTGATGGAAGGCTAGAGGGTGAGGTAATACAGCAATTGGTAGTGCCCAGATCCTACCATCTGGCAGTTCTAGCCATAGCTCATGATATCCCTTTTGCATGTAATATGGGCATAAAATGTACCAAGAGTCATATTATGCAGAATTTTTATTGGCCTGGGATTGCAAGGGATGTAACAGGGTACTGCAGGACCTGTGAGCAGTGCCAAAAGGTAAGCAAAGCAGGAGACAAGGCCAAAGTTCCATTAATGCCTTTGCCTGTAATTGAGGAACCATTTCAGAGGGTAGCTATGGATATTGTGGGGCCTCTGAGTACCCCAAATTCTACAGGGAAAAAGTATATCCTGGTGGTAGTAGATTATGCTACCAGATACCCTGTGGTGGTGGCTCTGTCCTCCACTGAGGCAGAGAATGTGGCAAATGCTTTGCTAGAGATTTTCAGCAGGGTAGGTTTCCCAAGAGGAATACAGATTGACAGAAGTACCAATTTTATGTCAGACCTGTTGTGGAAGCTTTGTGGGGTGAAGCATCTAAAGACCATCCCCTACCATCCTCAGACTAATGGTCTTGTGGGAAGGTTAAACTCTACACTTAAGACCATTCTACAGGCATTTGCAGACCAATTTAGGAGAGAGTGGGACAAACATTTGCTCCATTTATTATTTGCGTGCACAGGGGTACTGAAGGAATCCACAGTTTTTTCACCCTTTGAGTTGCTCTATGGGCATAGGGTTAGGAGACCTTTAGATTTGATTTGTGATAAGTGGGAGGGTGAGTGTGAATCTCACAAGGAGTCTGTTGTGGCATATGTCCTAAACCTCAGGACAAGGCTTAGGGAGCTTATGGGCTTGGCCCAAGAGAGCCTGGCAGGAGCCCAACAGCAGAAAAAGGTTTGGTATGACAGGAAGAGTCGAGCCCAAGAGTATGATGTGGGACAACAGGCTACAGTGCTTATTCCTGTCAGACATAATAAGCTGCAGGCAGCTTGGGAGGGACCCTTTGGAGTGGTAAGGAAAGTCAGTGACATTAATTATATGGTAAACCTGCTTGGCAGGAGGCAGGGGCACAAATTGTACTATGTTAACATAATGATGCCTCAGCATGTCAGGGAGGTCCTGGGCAGACTGCAAAGGGCAGGGTTGACCATTAAGCCAAGTAAGTGTCAGGTGGGTATGGCAGAGGTCTGTTACCTGGAACATAGAGTGGGGAGTGGTAAGATTAGGCCAGAACCTGCCAAGGTAGAAACTATTCAGGTGTAGCCTGCCCGTTACCAAAAAGCAAGTGAGGACATTCTTGGGGACAGCGAGGTACTATAGACAGTTTGTTCATAATTATAGCATGATAGCTGCTCCCATCACAAACCTGACAAGGGAAAACAGGCCAGATAAGGTAGTATAAACCCCAGCCTGCGAGCAGGCATTCCAAAAGCTTAAAGGGGCTTTGGGAGGACCCCTTGTATTAGCCAGTCCAGATTATAGTGATGCAGATGGATTCTCAAGACAGGGTATAGGTTAAAGTGTTCCCAGACAAGCCCTTTCTTTCAAGCAACATTTTTACAGGGTCACTTAAAAAACGAACCTGAGTCTTCAAAGGGGGGTGAGATGTGACTTTGTGAGGTATTGCCAGCTGTATCAGGAAAAGTGAGATAGTGCATGTGTGGCATATGCAAGCATGGCTGGCTCAAATTTTGTAAATAATCTTATGTCATTTGACTGTCACATTAATTTGTACAGACGCTTGTATTAAAATGTATTTGTAAAAGTTGCTTATGTTAAAAAAATGCTGCAACAGAATCTTAACAGAGTCCTGAATGTGAACTGTGTCAGAGTCAGGTTACTAGATGTGATGTAATTCTATAACCAACTGAAGGACAGAATTCTGGCAGCAGCAGTCTGTTTTTGTTTTTCTTTGGAATCTGATATATAAAAGATCTATGTCAGTTATCACAGTTCAGTTGGTAGTAGCTGTTAGTTGTAGGAGTGTTGTGGAGTAAGCATCTCATCCTGCCTTGTGGAAGTGAGCATCTCAGCAGTACATCTTGCTTTGAGATATGGAGTGGGTTTACTAGGGACAGTTTCTCTTTAGTTTAGTTAGTAAAAGTACTGTGAGATTAGTTTGGTTTTATTTCTTTTTCTGCATGTGAGATTCTATACAACTGTGTTATTTTATATTTCCTATGGCTGTATAAGTATTAAGTATTTTCCTGTTTTATATTTTTTATTTTCCTGTTTTATATTTTTTATTATCCATTATTAAATATTCGTATACCTTTTCATTGTGGCTGGTCTTTTAGTGAATATTTTTAATATCTTGAGAGTGCCTGTGCTTATTTCATTGTCACTGTGGCCACTCCGAAAGCCTTACTGCTTCAGTTACACTCTACCATTCATATCAGTATTAATTTGACACAGTATAATTGGTTACCCCTTGTAACAGCCTAAGAGTATTTGGCTGGTGACAGCTACCCTGTAATCTGGAAAGTGGGAACACAGCTGGTGAATCAGTGTCAGCCTTTCCCAGGTGTGTGTGTGTGTGTGTGTGTGTGTGTGTGTGTGTGTGTGTGTGTGTGTGTGTGTGTGTGTGTGTGTGTGTGTGTGTGTATGTGTGAGAAAAATCAGATATTCAAGTGTGTGTGCCACATACTTGGAACTGGGACACAGTGCTCCAAAGTGGGTCTTGTTTGGGATCTCTTTGCAACTCAGTCCCAGTGGAGCGTGTTCCCTGTGTGCTCTTGGGGGAAATTGTGTTGGATGCAGAGAGCTGCATTTGAAATACTGTGTAAATCCATTATTCCTGTTTGTAGTGACCACTTCTCACTGATGTCAATGGTGAGGATTGGGGATCCTTGATCACTGGCCCGGGATAAAGAGGGTCGTGTCATCACAACCATATTTTCCCATTTTCTGTTCTATGTCCTCACTCTGTTTTAACTTGTAAATTACTAAAATATGTACTTATCGGAAATACTAGACATAACTTCCTTCTTTTTCAGTGCAGTACAATCACTAGTATCTTTCTTGTGACATCTGTGATGTTTATTCTCCAGGCTGAACCTGAAAGAGACCATTAGGATCAGAGTTCTGCCCTGATTAATAAATACAAGCAATAAACAAATAAATAAATAAAGGCATAAATACATAAGTCATTCACCATGTTCATAGTGATCACTGTGAGGCTGTAAAACCCTTATTTACTAAAAAGGCTAAATCACTTGCCATGCTGTTCAGAAGTTTTACTAACAATTTTCACTGCACTTTTCTTTTCAAATGTGTCATCTGCTTGCAACCCAGATTTCAGTGAAGATAATTGCAAAGCAGTATAAGGAGACCTCCTTAAAGCTGTTCTTCATTTTCAACAGTTTTTCCCTTCACCTAAAGCAGACTGATAGACATCAAACAGAACCTTGGTTTACCTTTCCACTAAACAGATCATCTGCACTGAGACAAAGCATGGGCTGTGTGCAAATGTATTGGATCTCCAAGTAAGTGAGGATAGTACAGTGTCCTTCACAAAGAATGTAAACAACACACCAATAAATGCAAACTTGCACATCTAATAATTAGACAAATTTACCTATTGTATAATCCTAAACATTTCTGGATGGAAATGAGTTACTTTTCTGGAAGGTGTAACAGAATTATCAACCTAAACTTTCAGGTTAATTGCTAAGCCTGTAGTGATCCAGGAATGAATGCTTTAAACATTTCAAGTTCCTATCCTTGTACATGCAGCCAATGCCAATAACCCTTCACTTTCTCTTACATGACTTATGCTTTAACTTTGGGCTTTCCAATGTTTTCCTTTTCAGCTTGTTGGATGCAATGCATCCAGTAAGCTGTTGAAAGAGCTTCCTAAATGTGGAAGGCCAGAAACAGGCAAATGGACTCTACCCAAAGTTATTAAAAGCTTTCAAAACCTTCCATCCTGTTTAAACAATGTATTCCTATTTTCATTGTTTTTCTCTGTCATCTTCTCAATTTCCTTCTCTCTGGAAAATATCTACCATAATTCTACTTCCAGATGTGGACCTGATCCTAATGCTTTCAGTATGCAAATGTTGTATCCATACAAACTCCATTAGTGTCTTTTCAATTACCCTGGGATGGTTTTAAGAATATATATCATATACACACTGCTTTTTAATCCCTTACCAGCTCCATT
The DNA here is from genome assembly GCF_019279795.1 of Protopterus annectens. Classification (NCBI taxonomy): domain Eukaryota; kingdom Metazoa; phylum Chordata; order Ceratodontiformes; family Protopteridae; genus Protopterus; species Protopterus annectens. The sequence goes on along the minus strand of NC_056729.1, from coordinate 644,020,460 downwards.
TTCAACAACCGACTAAAAGAGTAGATTACTGGAGTCGTTTATGTAGACTTGTGCAAAACCTCTTACACTATTTCACATTCAGTTCTGTTTAAGCAGTTGGAGTTATATGGCCTAGATAATAATGTGGTCCAATGTTTCAGCAGTTACCTGCACAACATGACAGATGGAGTTCTTGTTCAGTGCCATCTTTCTTTTGGCTGTACTCTCTCTTTTCTCAGAGTTATACCACAGGGTCATTCTTGGGCTTACTAATGTTTTCATCTTTATAACCACATCCCATCCTAATAACTTGGGGTGCTGGGATGCACAAAATAACATGATATGCAAGATCTGATCATCTATAGAGTTGGCCTTTATACTAGCTAGATTTCCTTCTCAGTGACATGAAAACCTAGGGACCTGTAGTTTTCTGTGAATAAGTCTAGTATCAGTTTTGCTAAGTTTTATTACTTCTGCAAGGAGAAGCCAATTTCCTACATGTAGGAGTATCTACTCCCCTGGGTTTTTACTAGAAAAAAATTGTAGCTCTTTACATATCTGGGATCCTTGACCAACCCCATTGATTCCTTTTCCCTATATTTTGATAGGGCTCTTTGAAAAATAAAAAGTTGCATATCTGCTTAGTCCTTCCTGCAGAATTTACTTGTTGCTAACTGTTGAAGCCTAGCACAGTCCTGGAAAATGAATGATAATAATATGTACTTTTGAATATGTCATACCTTTACATATTAACTCAGAATCCAAAAATTACAAGGATTAAACTCCCCTCAACAAAATCTGTAGGTTCACGTAGCATTCTTCAAGGATAAAACACCCTTATTTTATGCTATGCAAGCCTTAGAGATTCATTTCTTTATCGACACTGTCTTTTACAAACTTCCACATCTGGACCACTGTACCTCACTTGGAAGGACACTGTCCTCAAAACCCCCTATCAGAGACCTGTGTTCCAACATCTCAGACCATTCATTATGCACTAAACATTCCTGTGCCCTCACCATTTAAGTAAATTTGAGGATAATATCAAAGTAGGAAGTCATATATTTAACACTGATGACTGTTTTTAGTTCAAGAATACTTGGATGGTCATTATGGGTGGCCATTAACCAGAAGACTGTGTTTTAATGTAAATAAATGCACTGTTATGCATTTTGGAACCAGCAGTAATAATTACTCTTATGCTTTAGATAATAAAGTATGTGTAGCATCACACGTGGTAAGAGATTTGGGTATTATGATTGATTCAAGTTTGAAATGTAAGCAAATGTGAATAATAAAAATCAAAAAATATTATAGACTGATTAGAAATATTGGTACTTACGTATTAACGCAACCACACATTCTCGTCAGGCTGTTATTTGTGTATTCACAGCCATGTATTTTCGCCAGCAAGTTAGTTGTATTTTTCAGAAAGTCGTCATTGTTATCTTGCAGTTAATTTAACAGTAGTAAGTAGGATTGTCTGACAGATATTGTTGCTACAACAATATTTATTTAAAAGACATTGGACTTGGTGTTATTTTGCAGGAGATTTGATCAGTCTATGTTGGGAAAAGTGTAAAAAGGTAGTTATTTTCTTTCATGCTCCAGCTGTCATGGTGCCTTGAATTTTGGGGTTTTTTTTGGACTAGCATTACTGATGGGTAGAGATAAAGTCCCATGAATTACTGCGGATATCTTCATTATCTGACATAATATTTCAGTCCTAGCAGATAGAAAAAGCAATGTGCCTCACTATGTGAAAGTCATCTTACGATATATATTGCAGATGGTTAAAGTGAAGAACAGCAGTTTGTAAAAAGTTAGTTCCTTTTTATTCTTCATCAAATTCTACAATAAAGTTGTTTTCTGTGTTAAAAGCATCTGTTTAACTGTTGTAGGCTACACACTCAAGTGCGCTATCATGTTTAAAGCATTTAAAGTGTTTTTGTGTAGTGTACTGTTGTATCTGTAAAAAAAAAAAAAACAAAACAAATTCTTGTTTCCCGCCTTTTCTAAGCTAGTCTAGTCCTGTTTTCAGGTTCTGCTGAATTCAGGGCTGTGGTACAAGTTCCTGTGTTGCCCATATCCTTACTTGGATAGGAGGAAGTTTCTCTGTTTACCAGTGAGAGTCGGGAGCTTTGAGCAGCCTATCTATCCCTGGAGGAGTGGTCTCAGCCCAGCAACTAGTAGTTTATTGGCTGTTTTGGGCTAATTTATATCTCTTTCATCTACCTGCCTTAAAAACCCACATTTGCGTGGTTTTGCGTGTTGCGCACCTCCGTGCACCTTTGCGCAGCACCGTGTAGCTAAGATTAAACTATTCCCGGCTCCACGAAGTCTGCTCTTCAAATTTTCCCTTGGAACCAGTCAGACTTTCAACTTAAGCACTCTAAACAGTTTCTTTTCAGTCCAGCATTTGCCCAAATCTTCTAGTAGGCACTAATAAACGCTAGCACTACACCCCCTACACTATACAGAAGTACAGGGCCCTCTATTTGTCCCGAACCGGACAATCAGTAAGACTTCACTTTATCTGTGCAGGCATGTCCAAAGGGCAGTTTCAGGTGTACTCTCCAGTCCAGCTGGTGAATCTGGGCATTTTGAGGCAATGCCACAATTGCTTCATGTACACAGACAACCCTCTCCTCCTTCCAACAAACACAAATGTATGCGAGAGATGCAACTTTACAGCCAGACTGGAGGCCAAGCTCTCTCAACCCAAGACTGGAACAGTCAATCATGAGGAGAAGGGAAACACTTGCACCACACTACTGGTCTTACATAGATCAATCATATTGGCACCGGCCAATAACACACATAAATGCACAAAAACATACTTGGAGGCTCTAAATAGAAATCTTCCTAAGCAGCAGAGACCTCCAAAGCAGACATCCAAACAACCTCCACCCCCCAACAACAACCACAAATCACATACTTCACAAAGTCAGTGTGCCACGCAATCACAACCCTTAAGGCTAAACAACACACCCTATACACTAGTAATAGGAGACTCGATTGTCAGGCACACTGACATCCCTCTCACTAGACTGAACAAGGAGAAGGTTACTCTAAGCTGCCTGTCAGGTGCCAGGATCCCCTACATAACACAAGCACTCAGGTCACTCCATAACAGGTACAAATATGACTCTGTCATTGTCCATGTTGGTGTGAACGACCTGAGACGTACCTCCCTGGACTACATGAAAAGAGACATAGAGGAGCTCTCTGATCATGTAGCCCAGGCCGGTATGACCCTGAGTAGCATCTTGCCCTCACCAAGAATGATGCCACAGTATAAAGATAAAATGATCGATTTTAACAATTGGCTTAGCTTTTGGTGTCATTCAAAGGGGATCCAGTGTTTGTCAGCCTGGGATGACATGCTCGACAAGCCACGTTGCTTCACAAGAGATGGCTTGCACCTGTCGCCCTTGGGCTTTTGAATACTGGCCAAGGCTCTTGCCACCCCTGTAGTGCCTTTTTTAGGCAAGGCTCAAAAGACAAACCCACCTCCGTAAACAACACAAGCAACAAAAAACTGAGGGTAATGCTACTCAATGCCAGAAGTCTAAACCTGAAAATGCACGCACTCGAGGCACTCCTCAGCAAGGAGGGAATCGATTTATGTGCAGTAACAGAAACCTGGTTCAAGGCTCCAGAGAGGACCCCAGCACTTCCAGGCTATAACTCATACCATACCTTTCAGCCCCAGAACCCGGACCAAAATACAATAGGCGATGGTGTATCCATTTTCATCAAGGATTTCCACACCTCCAGGCTTGTAGCACAGCACGAGGCCTTGGAGACCATCCATGTGCAACTAACAGTGGGCAAAACTGCCTTTCAGTTTGTAGCCTGCTACAGATCACTCACCTTGTCTCAAGACCCCCACTCAGCATTCCTGAGAACACTGGAAAATATGAAGATCCTATCCAACACCATGATATTGGGTGATTTCAACTACCCAAACATAGACTGGGAAAAATACTCAAGTACAAACTCCTTTGCCTAATGCTTTCTACAGTTTATGAATTCAAATGCCCTGGAACAACTGGTTACTACTCCCATGAGAGGTGACAACATATTGGACTTGATCATCACCAATATGGGTGACCAATGTTCCACACCAGAGGTAAACCCGTTGCTGGTAAGATCAGATCATAAACTAATCACACTAGACATCCACAGCCCGACCACACCCCCAGTCAAGGAAACAACTGTAAAAAACTTTTCAAAAGCAAGCTTCACACTTCTCAAGACCAAGGTGGAAAGTTTCAAAGCCTCACTGCTAAAGAATAATGCTGCCCAAACCGCAGAATCCTTCACAAATGCATTATATGTGCACCTACAGGAATGCATGGATCAAGCCATCTCAAGTAAAACAAAGATTCACTCCTCCAAAATGAGGAAACCAGTCTGGTGGACCCCGGCCATAAATAAGCTCTACAACAGAAGGAGAAAACTACTACATGATAGAGCAAAATCCCAAAATGAGAAGGCATCCCTAATCAGTACCAGCAAAAAACTACGATCCCTCATAAATTATCCAAGGCCAACTTTGAAAGAAAAATTGCCAAAGATGCTAAAGATAATCACAAAGCCTTCTTTAGCTATGTCAAGAATCTAAGTGGCAGCTCTCAGATCTGCTCTGAGCTAGTGCCAAATGACAAAAAAATACACTGAACCAACAGACATTGCCAACATCCCCCCTCACCCCCTAAAGGGCCCGTGTCCATTCCAGAAGATTGTAGAGCCCCAGACATCACAGACACTCAGGTGAAAACAGCCCTTTCCAAAGCCAAGAACACAGCATCAGTGGGACTGGATGGCTTCCCAGGCTGCGTCCTACATGAGCTCCAAAAGGAACTAACCCCTCACCTAAACTCACTGTTCAAGTTCAGCCTCACCACAGGCTATATACCCAAAGAATGGCATACAGCAACAGTTATCCCGCTCCACAAAGGTGGTGCAACAATAGATCCCAGGAACTATCGCCCTATAAGCCTGACTAACTTGGCCTGCAAAGCCATGGAGCGCATCATCATGGAACTCATTAACAAAGACATTGGGAACCTCCAGACACTGGACCCTACCCAATTCGGCTTTGTTAAAGGCAGATCATGCCTCCTAAACCTGGTTGATTTCTTTGAAACAGTTACCAAGGCCATAGATGAGAGAAAGGTAGTCCACACAGCCTACCTGGACCTCACAAAGGCTTTCAACACCATTCCCCACTCTGGCATTATAGAAAAGCTCACCAGCTTAAACATTAACCCCTATGTCATGAGATGGGTTGCAAACTGGCTCATGGATAGAACTCACATGGTCAGAGTTGCAGGTGCTATGTCCGACTCTAAACCGGTTACAAGTGGAGTCCCTCAGGGGTCAGTCCTGGGACCCCTCCTGTTTGGTATATACTTCTCTGAGGTACAGGCAAGCATGAGAGGACTATGGCTGACCAAGTTCGCAGATGATTGCAAACTGGGGGCCATAATCGACTCCCCGGCTGACACAGACATTCTCCAGAAGGGTCTCACAGAGACGAATACCTGGTGTCAGAATCATGGCCTTAAGCTAAATACCAAAAGGTGCATAGTCATCTCCTTTGGGAAAAATAAAGTGCCCACAAACTATCACATAGGAGGTAATCCACTAAGTACGGAAGATGTAATTAGGGACTTGGGGACCCAAGTAGATAGTAACCTCTCCTTTGATAGCCACATTGCCATAGTGGTTAGAAAATCCTTCTACATAGCCCACCTAATCACAAAACGGCTCACATCTAAATCAAGAGAGGTTATTGTGCCCCTCTACTCATCGCTCATCAGGCCCATAATAGAGTACAATGCCCCATTTGGGATGTACCTTACTCGACACCTGCAACAGCTGGAAAGACTGCAAAAGTACCTCACCAAGAGGATCATGGGCCTCAAACAGATGCCCTATGCAGCCTGGCTAAAGAAACTCCATCTTTACTCAGTTGCTTACCGCCTCCTCAGAGGAGACCTCTTCCTTACGTACAAGGCCATGTCAAACCCTGAATTAATGGACATGCCCCACCTAAGGAAAACCAAATCTCTTAGAGCCACACGCCCTAGGGATTTAAACCTCAGCACAACAATAAATAGGACATGCTGGAGGGATAGATTCCTGTCCCAGAGACTTCCCTCACTCTGGAATAGAATCCCAATCTATGTTAGGCAAAGCCCCTCACTGACTCTCTTCAAGAGAAATCTTGACGAGTGGGTGGGAAATCGTAAATATACACCTGGGATCACATCAGTAGCCCTGCTGGACAGAGGCCCAGGAAACTAATCTAAAAGGGAGGTGAAAGCCAACACATTCTGGCTAGGCTTATAAATGCCCTTGGGCAGATAGCCTAGTACCTACCTACGAACCTATGGACCTATGAATACCGATAACAGATACATTTAACAAGGTAGTTCAGTGTTCATTTTGGATATTACATTCTCTCATAGTTTCTGCTTTATTTCCCTAATCGTAACACAAGTCCAACACCAAATATATATATATATATATATATATATATATATATATATATATATATATATATATATATATATGAAGATATTCATATCAAACTGCCTGCTCACTTTTTTCAGTGCTTTGGCACCAACGACAGTTTTTGTTTTGAGGATTATTCTGCCATTAACAACAACGGGCCGGCAAGAAAGCATGGTTGCGATAATATGTAAGCACCGAAATATTCTTCAGTCCTTTACAAGTAGAAATAGTCAGGTGTTGGTTAGAATATATACAGCTAGTGTATACTTTAGTATTGGTTATGGTTGATCCATGTGTATCCTGGGTATTACTCAATTAAAGATGTTAGAATGTTTCCAGAAAACTATTACTAGGTAAACAAAGGTTGTAGAGAACTACCATGCAGTATGGGACTAAAAGGTTAAACCCCTATTTGGTGGCATATTTTTGAGAGGAGATTTGATAATGGTCTTCAAATGCTATATAGATAGTCATATTGCTTCGATCAAGGATATTAATTTCACTTGGCATTCTCTTACTACTAGAAATAATTTACTGGTTTTATTATCAAGTACAAGAATAAAGTTAAAGGGTGCCTTTTTCCATCTAAATGCTGGTTAGAGTCTGGAATTTGTTTCCTGGGTATATTAGATTGGCAAAGAGTTTTAGTTGTTTTAAGAGATTATTGGATGATTAGTTTGTTAATATTTGTTATGCTTCAGGGGCAATGATCAGGTGAACACTAAACTGGCTTACATAGACCCTGACTCTGCAAATTATATCATTGATCATATCATTAAATCATTACAAATACAGCGTTTAATCATTTAAAAAATAAATTTGGAAAAATATGCCTGTCTCCTTCTGAAGTCCATCATTCCTTTTACTCATATATCACTGCCTTGAAGCAAAACTTGAAAACTGAAACTTGGACGGAGCATTGGTGCAGCACTAGCGTTGTTGCCTCACAGCAAGAAGTTCTCCAGTTCGATTCTTGGCTAGTGTGCCCCCTGTGTGAAGTCTGCATGTCCTCCCTGCGTTCGTTTGGGTTTCCCACCACATTACAAAGACATGCATCTGTAACATTGCTCCTCCTTTTCTGCTGAAAATTGGCTTTGTTCCAAATCAGACTTTCCCAGTAAATAAATAAATAAATAACCGCAAGGCGCCAGTCTATTAGAGTTACCTCTAGTCTTCCTCTTTCTTTCCCATGTACATTCTCTCTTTGATATCTGCTGCTATTCTTTCTTTATTTGCTTTTCCTCTGGTCAAGACCAATAAGTATGTTAGACTTTCATTTTCTTGATTATTTTCTTCTTAAATAAATTGCATTTTGTGGTTCCTCCCACTTTTCTTTCAAGTGTTTTTCCTTTAATTTCAGTTTCTCAAACCTCTCCCCTGTTAGAGAAAAATGTATTTCTTATGATTACTCTTCACAAAATGCATATTGACTTACAGTTTCTTCACAAATTATTTTTTTAATATTTGTTATGTTAAAAATGATATGTGGTATAGATGCATAGTTATGCAAACCACAGATACTTATTGTAGTTTTAAGTGTTTCACAACTGCATTCTAATATTAAGCTGCAAAGTGTATTAATAAGGTAAAATAAAGCGCTGAAGGGGTTAAAGGATGTTATAAAGACTGGTTTCTAAAAGCAAGAAAGGACACACTGTATGTAAGCTCTGACCTTCCCAGGCTAGGATGGGTAGTTACAAGGAATGTTGGGGAGATAGAATGTTACTGGTCAAATAATAAAACAAAGCCAAAAAAGAAGACTGGTTGCCAGGCCAGGTGGCTTGTGCTTTTAAAACATTATTTTTACTAAAAACATGGTTGTTAAGTGTTCAAGTGCAGCACTAAACGAGAAGCACGAGGGTCTGCAGAGACTCTATTAAGTTAACTAATATGTAATGTCAGAATTCTGCATGCATGTTATTGATAAGAAAAAGTATAAAAGGTATATGATCTTGCTGCTTGGTGAGACGGATATGCAAACTTTGTGAAGGCAGTCTCCTAGCGCTGTGATTTATTCTACTACGGTAAAGAAACAAATGATTTGCACATCCGGAAGATTTATTTTTGAGTCTATCATTCTAAGTCTTTTGGATTAAGCACTTGGGCTTCAGACCAGTTGTTTTACATTAGGAAGGTTTGTGGCAAGCACTGTGGTGGCAGGACAGGTAGCTTTCATCCTTCTAAGTTGGGAACTGCTGATTGAGAGCACAGTGTCCAAGGGTATTAGTTCTGGTTTAGGCACTTGGGCTTCAGGCCAGTTATTTTACATTAAGAAGGTTCGTGGTCTGCACTCTTGTGGGAGAAGAGGCTGGACTCTGCCCTTCTGAGCTGGGAATTTCTGGTTAAAGGTTTATAGTGCCTGAATATTTGAACTGTATCTTACTGAAATTGGTACACCTTGTTTGCTCTAGCATAGACTAGATCCAGGCCTGCTGAATCTAGCTTTGTTTATATGCTTGTTGTTTGTTTGCTTGTTATTTCCTGGAAGCTAATTCCACCTAATACGCAGCTTCTCAGCGCTGTGGATCACTAGTGATATCTGCATTGCTTACTGTACTAGTTCCTTGTTTCACTTGAAAGAAAGTTACTGTTTGTCGCTTTTGCATTTAGTTACTTGTAACACATTGCACTCAAGTTACCTGGCACTTGCTCACTAAAGCAATTATATAAGTCAGCACTAAAAATTAAAAGCACTACACCCTCACCACTGGCCCTTGTTTTCAATTATTAAGGAATTCCCAATATTATTCTAGCATGTCCAAAGGTCAGTTGTCAATCTCCTCTCGGTCCAGCTGGTGAATCTGGGAATCTTGAGGCAATGCTATAACTGCCTCATGTACAGAGACAACCCTCTCCTCCTCCCACATAACACAAATACTTGCGAGAGATGCAGCTATTTAGCCAAACTGGAGGCTGAGCTCTCTCAACTCAGGACTGGCAAGACCAGACAGGAGGAGAAGGCAACTACACACACCACAAAACCAGCCTCACATAATGCTACCACACCACTGAATCAAACACATAAACACACAAAGACATACTCGAGGCTCTGAGTAAAATTTACCTAAACAGCAGAGGCCTCCAAAGCAGACACCTAAACAACTGCTACCTCAAGACACCACACAAGAAACACATAAACAGCAAAAGCAGTGTGCAAAGCAGTCACGGCCCGAAAGGCCAAATACAACACCTAATATATTTGTCATAGCTGCCTCCATAGTCAGACACACTGACGCCCCACTCACCAGCCTGGACAAGGCGAGGGTCACAGTAAGCTGCCCATCCCGCGCTAGAATCCGCCACATAACACAAGCACTCCGCTCACCCCACGCCAAGTACAAATATGCCACCGTCATTGTCCATGCTGGTGTGAATCCTGAGACGCACCTCCCTGGACTACATGAAAAGAGACATAGAGAAGCTCTCTGATTATGTAGCCCAGGCAGGTATGACCCTGACCCTGAGCAGTATCCTTCCTTCACCAAGAATGATGCCACAATATAGAGACAAGATGATCAGCTTTAACAATTGGCTTAATGTCTGGTGTCATTCAAAGGGGATCCAGTGTGTGTGTGCCTGGGATGACATGCTTGACAAGGGACGGCTTGCACCTGTCACCCCTGGGATTCCGGATATTGGCTAAGGCTCTTGCCACCCCATAGTGCCTTTTTAGGCAAGGCTCAAATTCTAAACCTACCACCCTAGAAAACAAAAATGGGAAGAAACTGAGGGTAATGCTGCTCAATGCCAGAAGTCTAAATCTCAAAATGCACGCACTCGAGGCCCTTCTCAGTATGGAGAACATCGATGTCTGTGCTGTAACTGAAACCTGGTTCAAGGCTCCTGAGAGCACCCCAGCACTATTAGGTTTTTACCTCATATCATGTGTTCTGGCCCCAAAACCCGGACCACACCACAAAAGGAGGGGGTGTATCCATATTCATAAAGGATACCCACACCTCCAGGTTGGTGGCAACGCATGAAGCTTTGGAAACCATCCAGGTGCAACTAACCATAGGCAAAACTGCTCTACAAATTGTAGCATGCTACAGGCCACCCTCTCAAACTCAGGAACCCCACACAGCCTTCCTGAAGACACTGGAGGGTATAAATGTATCTCCAAACACCATCATATTGGGTGACTTCAACTACCCGAATATAGACTGGGAACATTACTCAAGCCCTAACTTTCTAGCCCAACGGTTCCTGGAGTTCATAAATTCAAATGCCATGGAACAGCTAGTCACTGTTAGGAGAAAATATACTAGATCTCATTATAACAAACATGGGGACAAAATGCTCCACACCGAAGTATATCCCTCATTGGTGAGATCTGATCATAAACTAATCTCACTGGAAATCCACATCCCGCCCCACCCCAAACAAAAGACCACAGTGAAGAACTTCTCTAAAGCAAACTTCACACTACTCAAGACTGGTGTGGTATCCTTCAAGGCCCCTGAGCCAGTGGAAACCACAACCCAAGCTGAAGCCCTTACAAATGCCTCCTATGAACACCTCCAGGACTGCATGGATCAGGCAATCCCAAATAAAACCAAGACTCTTTCCACAAAGGGCAAACGTCCAGTCTGGTGGACCCCAGCCATTAACAAACTTTACAATAAGAGGAGAAAGCTATTACATGATAGAACAAAATCCATAAAAGGAAGTCACCTCTGATCATTATTAGTAAAAAATACGAGCACTCATAAAATCAGCTAAGGCCAATTTTGAGAGAAAAATTGCCATGGATTCAAAGGACAATCATAAGGCCTTTTTCAGCTATGTTAGGAACCTCGTGGAAACTCCCAGATATGCTCAGAATTAGTCCAAAATGATACAAAAATCACTGAACCCACAGACATTGCCAACATACTGGCAGACAGGTTCAGTGCAAACTTCACCCCTCTCCCCTAAAGGAGATAACTATCCCAGCAGAGTGTAGCCTCCCAGACATCTCAAATGCGCAGGTGAAAGCTGCTCTCTCTAAAGCTAAAAACACAGCATCAATGGGACCGGATGGTGTCCCCGGCTGTGTGCTACACAAGCTAAATGAGGAATTAAACCCGCACATAAGGCAGCTGTTTAATCTCAGCCTTACCACAGGATACATGCCTAAGGAGTGGCATACGGCAACTGTGGTCCCACTCCACAAAGGCAGTGCCTCTACGGACCCTGGTAATTACCACCCCATAAGCTTAACAAGTCTAGTCTGCAAAGCTATGGAGAGGATCATAATGGAGCTCATAAACAAAGATATAGGGGACTTACAGACATTGGACCCGACCCAGTTTGGCTTCGTCAAGGGCAGATCATGCCTTTTGAACTTGGTCGACTTCTTCGAAACAGTCACCAAGGCCATTGATGAGGGAAAGGCAGTCCATACAGCCTACCTTGACCTTGCAAAGGTTTTCCACAATACCCACTCGGTATTGTAGAAAACTTACCAGCTTAAATGTAAACCCATATGTCACAAGATGGGTTGCAAACTGGCTTAAGGACAGAACCCACAGGGTTAGAGTTGCTGGCGCTATGTCAGACTCCAAGCCGGTCACAAGGTGTCCCACAGGGTTGGTCCTTGACCCCTATTGTTCGGCATCTACTTCTCAAGTACAGGCCAACATGGGAGGACTTTGGCTGACAAAGTTTGCAGATGACTGCAAACTGGGCGCCATAGTGGAAAGTGCATCGACACGGATATCCTTCAGAAGGGACTCACGGAAACAGATAGCTGGTGCCAGAGAAGTTAAATGCCAAAAATGTATAGTCATAACCTTCAGGAAAAACAAGGTAACCCCAAGCTACCATATAGGTGGCAATCCACTAAGCACAGAAGAGGTTATCAGGGACCTGGGGACCCAGGTTGACAGTGGCCTTTCTTTTGACACGCACGTTGCTAAAGTGGTTAGAAAGACCTCTACATTGCCCACCTGATCATGAAGGGATTCACATCCAGATCTAGTGAGGTCATTGTTCCCCTGTACTCTTCACTTATCAGACCAATGATCGAGTACAATGCCCCATGGATGTATCCGACATCTGCCGCAATTGGAGAGACCCAAAGTTCCTCACCAAAAGGATAAAGGGACTCCAAAATCTGTCATATGCTGCCAGATTGAAGAAACTCCAGCTCTATTCAGTTGCATACCGTCTGCTTAGAGGTGACATGTGCCTGACATACAAGGCCATGTCCAACCCGGAATTAATGGACATGCTCCACCTCAAAAATCCAAATCCACCAAAACCACTAGAGCAAGCGACTTAAACCTTAGCACGGATATAAATAGGATGTGCTGGAGGGATAGATTTATCACTCAGAGACTCCCTATACTGTGGAATAAAATCCCGGTCCATGTGAGGCAGAGCACCTCTGGCTCTGTTCAAGAGAAATCTTGACCTGTGGATGGGAGATGGGTTTATCCCGGGAATCATCTCTGTGTCACTGCTGGACAGAGGCACAACAAACTAATGGGCACAGTATTTTTTCATATAAGGGGCTTGGGCTAGGCTTATAAATGCCTTAGGGCAGATAGCCTAGTATAAACCTATGAACCTATGAACCTATAAGACTAACAAGTAATTAATGCTATTTATGTATATTTTAACAACACTCTAACATTTTGGTGTCATGCTTGTAATCTGAACTTTGGTATTGCTGTAGGTCAGTGTGGAATAAATTACAAGGGCCCAGCACAGAAAGTTCTTCTGTGAATTCCATGTTGTTTTGTATGGGATAGACAGAGATTTGTACACTTAACTATTCAGGGTGTGCAAACATATTAGGCTAGAAATGGGAATCTGGATTTGTGGACAATGTTTTTTTTTTCTTTTCTTTCTTTTCTCTCTTTTAGAAAACTGCAGTTAAAATTAATAGTGGCAATGTGTTTATTGTGTTGTTAAAAGCATGTGTTTACTTATTAAGTATATGCTATGTACAGTTTTGTTGCATGACTGACTTTGCTTTTAAGTATGTAATGTGTAATGTTTTGCTGAATGACTGACTTTGCTTTTCACATATATGATGTTACTGTTTGTTGACTGACTGAGTTGCTTGTTAGGTATGTGGTGTCTGCTGCCTTGTGGAATAACAGAAATCTGCTTATTAAATATATGTGACATAATACTGGGCAGTTTCCACAAGAAATAAAAAAAAGTCTATAACTGTGTATTTGCATACAAATAAAAGGAATTTAACACAATGAGGCGCCTTGTGTCAAGGGCGGTACCCTGAGGATAAAATGGTAAGAGGCATGACGCTCATTATTCCTAGTCCAACATTAGTCCAATCAGTTCAACCAAACACCCTAATAATGGGCGACTTCAACTACCCCACCATTAACTGGGAAAACTACTCATGTACCAACTCCTTAGCTCAACGCTTTCTGGAATTCATAAACTCCAATGCCCTGGATTAACTTATCCACACCCCCACCAGGGGCAACAATATCCTAGACCTAGTCATTACCAACATGAGTGACTGGTGTTCCACACCTGAAGTCATCTCCTTGTTGGTCCTATCTGACCATAAACTAATCACCCTTGATATCCACATCCCGCCCCACCCCCATTAAGGAAACCACAGTAAAAACTTTTCCAAAGCCAGCTTCATGCTTCTTAAGACAGAAGTGGTGAACTTCATGACACCCATGCAGATGGACAATACAGTTACAACTGCTGAATCCTACACAAATGCACTCTATAAGCAATTACACGAGTGCATGGATCATGCTATTCCAAACAGAACCAAGACACTATTTTCCAAACAAAAAAGGAAGCCAATCTGGTGGTCCCCTGCCATGAACAAACTGTACAACAGAAGGAAGAAACTGTTGCAAAAGAGAGTAAAATCCCATGAGTGGAGGAGCTCCCTGGTCAGCCTCAGTAAGAAGCTGAGATCCCATATAAGATACTCCAAAGCTAGCTACGAAAACAAAATCCCCACTAATTCTAAGGACAACCACAAAGCATTCTATAGCTATGTCAAGAATCTTAATGGGAATACCCAGATCTGCCCTGAGTTACAGCACAACGGCACGAAAATTACAGAACCAACTGATATTACCAACATCCTGGCAGGTTCAGTGCTAACTTTACCCCCCCCCCCTCACCCCCTAAAGGGCCCATATCTATACAGGAAGAATGCAGAGTCCCTGTAATCACAACTACGCAGGTAAAAGTTGCACTCTCTGAAGCCAAAAACACAGCATCCATGGGACCGGACAACACCCCAGGCTGCGTTTTACATGAACTTTAGAATGAACTGGCTCCCCACTTAAGCACCATGTTCAATAATAGCCTCACATCAGGCTTTGTGCCCACTGAATGGCACACAGCAACAGTTATCCCACTCCACAAAGGGGGAGCCACCACTGATCCCGGGAACTATCGACCTATTAGACTGACGAGCCTGTTCTGCAAGGCTATGAAACGTATCATCATGGAACTCATAAACAAAGACATTGGTAACCTCCAAACTCTGGATCCCACTCAGTTTGGGTTTTTGAAAGGCAGATCATGCCTTCTGACCCTGATCATCTTCTTTGAAGCAGTCACCAAAGCCATAGATGAGGGTAAGGTGGTTCACACAGCCTATCCTGACCTTGCCAAGGCTTTCAACACCATCCTCTATTCTGGAATTATAGCTAAACTCACTAAACTAGGTATAATTCCCTACATCACAAGATGGGTTGCCAACTGGCTCACTGCCAGAACCCACACTGTAAAAGTTGCGGACTCCAAATCTGACCTCAAAGCAGTGATAAGTGGAGTACCACAGGGTTCCGTCCTGGGACCTCTCCTGTTTGGTATCTACTTCTCTGAAGTACAGGCTAACACAGAAGGCCTCTGGCTAATGAAGTTTGCAGATGACTGCAAACTAGGAGCCATAGTCAAGTCTCGAAATGATGTGGACATCCTACAGAAGGGCCTCGCTGAGACAGATACCTGGTGTCAGAGCCATGGCCACAAGCTCAATGCCAAAAAGTGCAGTGTCATCCCCTTTGGTAAAAACTCTGTACCCATGAACTACCACATAAGCAGCAATTTACTTAACACCGAATGTGTGATAAGAGACCTTGGGACCCAGGTGGACAGTAGTTTCTCCTTTGATAGTCACATCGCCACAGTAGTTAAGAAGTCCTTCTACTTGGCACACCTCATCATAAAAGGGTTCTCATCCAGGAACAAAAGAGGTCATTA
>NC_056729.1:643997255-643999755 GCF_019279795.1 Protopterus annectens | reverse complement strand
GTGTGCTGCGTAAACCCTCAAACTTCAAATTCAAAAATCTCCTGGATCATCTTCAAAATTCAAAAAGAGATATATAGACAGATATATAAATAAATTAAATATATTCAGTAATGGTATTTAATGTGTCAGAAGTGTCTGCTTTCTTATGTTAATTGTTTAATACTGACATCCGGATTTAACAAAACATACTGTAAGTAAATTGGGAAGGGCTGAGATATGATTCAGCTTTCATATGATCCACTTCTCTTCTTTGGTTTCAAAATCCTCTGAAAATGCATGTGAATGCCTGAGCATATAAAATCTTAAATTAATAAGTTTGTTAGCTGAATCTTTGATAACACAATGTAAATGTTAGGTTAAATAAGATGAGTTATGGTGCTGTTCTAGTTCACTTGATGAAATATCTAGTAATATCATTTCAGTAAAATATTAGGATTATAATGGCAAGCAAATTGACTCATTCTCCAAAATGCTTGCTTTTGAACTGACTTTAGAAGCAGGGGCAGGGTAAGGGTTAAAGTTCACACTGGACTAAGGATGGATGGGGAACTTGTCTTCCATACTTTTTTACACGTATGTGCTAAGCCTAACCCTGCGTCTACCCTCAGCTCTACACATTCCTCATTAAAAAATGTTTCCCTAGCAGTACCGCTGCACAGTATACTCACTGACTCACACTCACAAACACACTCTTCACATAAACACACACAGACACACACAGACACACACACACACACACACACACACACACACACACACACACACACACACACACTTAGACACTCTTCACATAAACACATGTGTATAACACTACATCTGTCACACTTGCCTAGGCCTTAGTCTAACCCTAACCTGCAAACACACACACTGTTATCCCTAAATACCAAAAACATTTGGTATTTTTGAAAGCTTTGTCATTAGCGAAAAAACACTTTTCTTTATGCAAGCAAATCTCACACACCACAGGAAAAATTGTTCTCAGTATCAATATTTTTGGCACTCAAACACAGTTGCACTTGATCAAAACCACAAGTTCACTTTATAAATAAAAGCGGATTCAACAAAGTGAACATATTTTTCTCTACTCAGCAACTGTGGCTACATTTCTTTAATAGTTGCCCCCTGTTTCTATTCAACTCATGTCTGTTATAAACATGCTTTAAAACAGCAAGGATCAATACTACAGCATTGTATACCTGCATTTCACTATCTCAAAAAGCTGCTTTGTCTTGTTATGTAGTAAAAAGTAACACTTTGTTAGGAGTTATTTGTGGAAAAAAATCAAAACAGTGTATATTTAAGTTGTGGTACATAAACATATCTCTCAGCTCTAAAATACCAACTTGCACCTCTGCACTATGTTACTCAAGTATGCTAACCTTAACCCTACCCTTATCTCTAGCCCTACACATTAAGGTACTAAACACCCTTTCCCAGAGCCGGGTCATGGTCAATTGGAGCCCTAGGCAGGGTAATAGATTGGGCCACCAATACACAACTCTCCCCATAGCCATTACAGTGTCCAATTATTTGTCTGCTTCTCCCCATTTACCATAAACACTGTTCATACCTCCCAGTGTGCACACTGTTTCCTGCTTTACTTTTACAATGATTACAGGTATTTGGATTTAATTTAAAACTTTTATTTCAAATGTTATAGCACAAATACCGATAGACATTTGCTAAACAAAGCAATACATTCTCGCAATGAAAACAGGCTTAGCATTAAAACTTCTCTGCCCTTGAAACTCACATTCATTGAAATGGCATTGAAATACACATTCAAAGAAAAATGCATCTGACCCAGTAGTGGATAAAGTTTACCTTTATGCTGTTTTGAAATTATAGGCCCCTTGCACACATTTTAGGACCATGCAAAAATGCAAGAGGTCTTTGATTCACCTTCCTGATTGTATTGAATTGTATTCCTTGAATAATCCCAGCAGCACTTCTTAGAGCATGTTTTAAATTTATAGTTTTGAACATTTTTCCAGTAAGCAAATAAACAAAATGTATGAAACAATAATGATATAATTGCACAATTCAGAAAATTTCACCCATAAAAGGCCACTCAAACTTCTCTCATTACAATCAACAATATCAGTCAATATGCACAATCTCAGTAGAGGTAAAAGTAATCTGAATAATTCCACATTAAAAAGATCTGTAACTAATGAAGAGGTTGCTGTTAACAAACAACCTTATATTTCAGTGTTTCCTCTACAAATTCAATGCCTGCTGCCCTTGAAGAATATGTTGCCTATGTTACATTAAAAAAATGGTAAGCTGGTAATATTGCAGTAGGGAATGGATAGCAAACTGATAACAGGTTCATAGTTACTAGGCATCTCATCCAAAGGAGGAAATACTCAGGACTGCAGTACACTACCCCCCTTAAAATACAACACAGAATCAACAATCCATCTACATGCTGTGGAACAGAACCCACAGTCTCCGGTATCAAGAGTCAGTATGCTACCTGTTGTGCTACAAACAATGC
>NC_056729.1:643847255-643992255 GCF_019279795.1 Protopterus annectens | reverse complement strand
TTTGAGAGAGAAGGAGTGGTTTTGGTTTGAGGGAGGGGTGGTGTTAGTGGGGTTAGAGTAGTTAGAAGTCTGCATACGTTTGAGCCATGGAGTATAATTAAATGAAAAAAAAATGCATAATTTTATCCTTCAGGAAGTCATCCACCCCTGGTAACTATCATATTGACAACACACCTCTAAGAACTGACCTAGTAGTCAGGCACTTGGGGACACAGAAATACAGTAATCTAGCCTTTGATAATCACATGTCTACAGGAGTACAGAAAGAATTCTCTGTTGAGCAAGTTAAAAACAAAGGTATGACATCAAGGTTCAAAGAGGTCATTGTTCCATTGTAGTCAGCATTCATCAGACCTATCATTGAGCAGACTGCCCCCTTTGGTATGCACCTAGCCAGGCACATACAACAGTTGGAATGCCCATAGAGGTTCCTCACTAAAAGAATACAGGGCATAAGTAACATGTCATATGTAAGCTGCCTCAAGGCTCTGTGCCTATATTCTGTCTCCTACAGACTGTTGAGAGGAGATCTATGTCTGGCATACAAGGTATTGTCAGAACTCACCCTGATAGACCTCCTGCATATCCACAAAACAAACAGCACCAGAATTACCCTTTCTAAAAACTATAACATTGTCTGTGATATAAAGAGGACCTGCTGGAGGGACAGGTATGTATCTCAGAGACTACCCCTTCTCTAGAACAGGCTCCAGTGAAGCACAGTTCCTCCATAACCCAATTCAAGTGTAACTTGGACAATTGGATAGGGAACAGGGAATTCATCCCTGGTTTGACACCTACATATGTCTCTAATGGATACAGGCAGCCTGTAAATGTTTTATCTCCCAGGCCCCTGCTTACACTTATCAAGGGTACCAGAATGTGTCACAGATTTGGGATGTATAGCTAGCCTTAAAAAGGCTCTTGTGGTTGATAGCCTAGTACACACCTATGAACTTATGAACTTATGATAGTATTACTGATTTAGTGATTTCTCAGAAGCCCAGAATTTCATATACAAAAGACAGAAATGTGTATGATAGCTTGGTATATAGCTACTTTAGAAGACCACTGAAACATATCAGAATGTTACAAGTAATTCAACCAAAAGATATTGTAATAGCTGTAGCTGTGTCTCTTTACCTTTGAAAAATTAATAGATGAAAGTGTTATTTAAAAGGGAACTTCAGCTGTATTACTAAGGGTGTCATTTGTGCTCTATGTTGCAGTTGTGATCTCAGTTATATAGGTAAAGCAAGATTTTTTAAGAAGGAATACAAGAGCATATTAGATGCATTACAAATAAGTGGATGGAAAATCCAGTAACAGAACATTTTGTACAAAATTGTAATAAACAATTGACAAATTTTAAATGAACAGTTTTGGCACAGTACAGTGAGAATGGTGGAATAGTGTTTGAAACATTACTGGAGCACAAGGAAGCTGTTTGTGTATTAAATCATATTTATTTAACATTTGTTTAACAGGATTGTCCGACTGAGCGCAAAAAGCCTTTTTCAGCAGAGGCCCAGGGAAAAAGCTCCAAGTTACATAGTAAACAGTTTTAACATAGAATTTAAAAGTAACAAGTTACTTAGTAAACAGGTAAAACTAGAAACAGTGAAACATGCCAATGTAATACAAATAAAGCAGTATAAATGTGTAGTCTCTCATAATACATATTATAGTTGTTGTCCTCAATACAACACATCAGAAGCAAAATATTACTGTATTTTTACTTGGTGGATCTGGTGTTGGCCTCACCAAGTTAAGCAACAGAATAACAATATACAATAATAAGTAGAAGATAGGTTCCAAAAAGCAGTGTCAGGGAAATGAACCTAAGTGAGGAATAGTATAGGATGAACAGTGCTAAAAATTATGAGTGGTCAGCCTGGAGTTGAGCAGAAGCATAGCCAGTTTTTGGTCAGATGAGACATGAGAAGAATCTTGAATTTGGAGGGGGTTAGCTATGCAAAGAATGGACTGAGGGATTGTGTTCTAAATTTTGGAGATGTGCTTAGAGAACAAGGCATCCCCATAGCTGTTATTGGCTTTAGTGACTTCAAGAAGTAGTTTGTCGCATGAGTGGAGAGATCTATTGCTAGTATGGGCTTTTATTAGGTTTTAAGGGCTGGCCATTTATCTGGTAAGTAGATGATGGCTTGGGTCCAGAATCAGAATAGAGATTTTTACTTTAAGAGCTTAATTATTTCATTATTTCATATTGAGTTTTTACTCCCTAGAGTGTTTGTATGGTTAAGGGTTAATAAATTCCTTTTAACTTGTAACTATTGATCTTTTGTACATAATAACCATTTACCTGTCATTATGAATATTTTTGGACTTATTGAAATTGAACACAATATTATACCAAAGAAGGGGCCTTATAACCATAAAACCAAACTGGAGGATGCAGAAGAACAGAACAAAATCCACACAATATTAGTATAATAAAAAACTTTTATTCCACGTTTTCGCAACCAAACGTCGTCAGAATAAATTATACAGGCTCTCCATCACATTTAAAAACAGTTTTGAAATTCCTCTACACCAATAAACACATCTTTCCACTTAAACAATTATATAGTTAATCAATAAAATTTCAAAGCTCAGGAAGTTATTTCCTTATATAGGCTCTACAGTCTTTCAAAAAATATTTAATATTAACTGCATCATTTAAACCAGTTTTTTTTTTGTCTGAATTTAATCCGATTTGCCATAAGTCCTCCTTTTGTTCAAGATTTGTTTTAAAATTGCCACCCCTAAAATCATGACTTCCTTGCTCCAGCACAGAAAACAAAAATTTTTTTGTACATGGGACAGGTGATAGTAGGCTTGTAAAAAGCATTTGTTTTGTCTTGTTTTCTAATGCTTTAATAATGTTCCTTTATTCTAGTGCATAGAGCTGTTGTAGTCATACCAATATAGAATGCACTAAAGTATGCACACAAACCAATGTATACAACTCCTTTACTATTACAGTTAAAATGCCCTGGAACTGTCAAAGTGTAAGGCAAATGTTCTACATTAACTAAGGGACCTTCAGAAATGTATCTACATATGTTACAGTCCCCACACTTATACATGCCCCATCTTTTCTGTGCAGTGTTGGGACAATAAACAAGTTTGTTTCTCTCTCTTTCTAAAATATTTTTTAAATTATTTTGATTTTTGTATACAAACCTTGGTTGGGTCCCCACAATGGATAGTAAATCTTTATTTCCCTCTAAAATTTTCCAGTTGTAAGAAATAATATTTCTGATAATATCACTATCTACTGTCATGTCCAAACAAAAGGAATTACCAGCATCAAATGTATTCCTGTAATGTTGGAAAACCCATGCTCAAGAATGGCTGGAAAGAGACTGTACCTATTCTGTGTGACATATTCAGCCTGCTCTTTCAACAGAATTTTGCTATACCCTCTTTCAACACAAAAGGTGGTAATAAATTCTATTTTCTTCAAAAAGTCACCCATTTCACTTGTCATTCTACTGGCTCTTATGAGCTGTCCCTTTGGAATATTATTATTCATGTAACAAGGGTGCTTGCTGGTATGATGCAAGTAACTGTCAGTGAAAGTTTCTTTCCTGAAAAATCCTACTAACTTATAAAGCTTAACATCCCATTCTAAAATCACATCCAAAAAATGGACTTTTAGTCCCACATCCCCCCAGGACAAATTTCAAATATCCTGATCTGGAGTTAAGGGTGTCAACAAAACTTTGCACTTTTTTGTACATCCCCAACCATGATAAAAAACAAGTCATCAATAAATCTCTTAAAAAATATAATCTGGTATTCCATTACTAGTGGTTCCAGCACAGTACACTTCCAGTGACCCATCACAATGTTTGCAAAAGATGGTGCTGCAGGGGATCCCATAGCTACCCACCGAATTTGTTTGTATATTTTTTTGTTAAATACAAAAACATTGTTGTTTAATAAAACATCTATTAATTCGCAATAGAAATTACTTTCAGAAATGATAAATGTAGAAAATGTATTTAAGCATTCTCTAACTTGTTCCACTCCTTCAAAGTGGAGAATACAGGTAAGAAGAATTATTTCATTATTTCATAGTGAGTTTTTACTCCCTAGAGTGGTTGTATGGTTAAGTGTTAATAAATTCATTTTATTTATTTATTTATTTATATTTGTTGACCAGGAGTGTCACTTTTGATCTTTTGTACATAATAACCATCTGCCTGTCATTATGAATATTTTGGACTTATTAAAATAAAGAAGGGGCCTTATAACCATGTTGAGACTTTCTGCCCTAGCTCTCTGTGCTTTCCTAATGTTTTGAAGAAAGCTGTTTCCACTTAAATGAAAAATAATCTTGAATCTTATAAACAGTTTCATGACAAGAAGCATCATTTAAAAATACCATAATATCTGCAAAACACTGCTGCCACTAAGTGACTCTATTTTGAGGTTTATGGACAACAGGGACCTTATAGAAGCATCTTTGCTGACTTCACAAAATTGCTTGATTTTGTAGATTATACCATACTTGTTAGCTTAAAATCCACAGAACAGGAAACATTGAATTTTAGAAGTTCAAATCTGCTTTGAAAATACAGCATTGAGGGTGTTAACTGACTAGCAGCAGCATTCCATTCAACAAACCACAAAAGAAAGTAAATATCCTCTACTGTTTGTTTGTGTCTTTCAGCTTATCCCGGTTAGGGGTTGCCACAGCAGAACTCCGGTCCGCTAATGATTGGTAGTTGATTTTTACATGCCGAGTTACCAGCCCTAATGCACAACCTTCAACGAAGGCATGCCCATTCACGCATGCCTCCACACAGAAGACGCTCTAGCTGAGAATCGAATGTGACAACATCTTGCTGTGAGGCGACAACGCTACCGCAGCACCACTACCGCGGGTCAAAGTAAATATCCTCTACTATTTATACTGAAACAGAGTACAAAGAATTAGTCCAGATAAAATCACTTTAGCTAGAAAATCTAGGAGACTCCTTCTCTGATAACCTCCCTGTGGGAGAAATAAAGATGCTTTGTTGAAATTTCATGTAGTTTATTCAGTTAAGTAGATAGATGGATGAGTGTTCTTGTTCTAATACATTATATTCAGCAGGTCAGTTCTTTAAAGGTCATTACAGACAATGGTGGGAGGGTGCAGTGGAGCTGATCGGAGAAAAATTTGAGAGCTGGAAAAACAAGGAGCCAGTACCAAAGCTTAGAGGTTATTATCTTATTTGAATATTCTTGAAAGACCTGTGAGGATTTACTAGCTCAGCAGCCTGTGGAACCTCATTCAAATAATATAATAGAACGATTCACACCTAGCATGAAAAATGCCAATGATTCAAATAATTTTGAAAATGCCACAACCAGCAAAACCCGCTGCCCATAGGAAGGGTTCAAAGAAGGTCACGAAGAAGTCTGATCTCTGCCTGATGGGAGACAGCAATAGACAAATGTCCGAGTGCATTCAAAAGATCCATGATAACTACTTCATCGATAGCCTAGTGAATCTGGCACGATTCATCGCTATGGCAACAAATGAATCCTCCTTGAAAGCATCCACAAGTGGGTATCAATCCTCAGACTGCTATAGCTCAGATATAGAACTGAGTAGTTAAGATGAGCATTACCAGGAGGTAAGCGCCAACGATGCCTGCCCTGAAGATTTTGAACCAGTGGCTTTGAAGCATTGTTCCACAAGAAAGAGAAAGATCCAGCAAGAAGCAAATTTCAATATTGAGGCTCGAAATCGCTTTGAAGCGCTTAACATGGAAGTCAGCTGTGAAGAGCCCACTGGGATGAACAATGTACCTGAAAACCTCAGATGCAAAAAGATTTCACTGGTCATTCTCAGAAAAGAAAAAAACTGGATTCATATTTCCAAAGCAATAATGGACTAGGGTATTTCATTAAGTCTATAGTAACAAGAGATGGGATCAAGCTCTCACCAGCCTCCACTACAGACTATATAGTCTTAACAAAATACTTAAGGGATGCCATGCTGGAGTATCACTTTTGGTTACTGGACTCAGATAAACCCCTTAAACAGTCATCAGGGGGATCCCCCCCTCCATCTCGGAGAAAGAAGTAGAAGAAGCTTTGTTGGAGAGTGGGTTCCCAATTAGAAAAGCTAATCGCATGAAAAGCGGCCCCTCATGCAAACCCTGCACACTTGTTCTTGTGCAGCTTGACAGGAATGATACCGGCAAGTGCATCTTTCAACTTACAGATCTGCTTTTTCTTAAAGTTAGAGTTGAGACCCCAAATAACAAACCTCAAGTTGGACAATGCCATAGATGCCAAAGATTTGGACACGCAGCCAATATGTGTTTTAATAAACTCAGATGTGTAAAGTGTGCTGAGGAACACTGGTCTAAAGATTGCAAATGACCAAGAGAAGAAAAGGCTACCTGTGCTAACTGTGGTTTGGACCACTCAGCTAACTACCACGTATATGCAGCACACTCTTCCAAGTGCTCTTCTGGTAACAGTAATATAGGGTGCCCAGAACCACGTTATGTCATACCTGATCGCAGTTATTCTGCAGCAGTTAAATCTGGAACCCCTGCTCCTGTACTCACCAGTGCAGAATATTATGGTACTGCCCACCCTAATGTGCTGAGCAATGAAAATACAACTCATGAAAAGAATGGTCTTCCCCCTCGCTCTGATCCCTCTTGCAGTCTCTCTGCTGTACATGACAACAACAGGCTCACACTTTTCGCAAACTTACTATCAAGCTCAAAAATTCTAAAGCTCATAGAGACTGCATGTCTACTGTTCCAAAGTATTTGCGCTGCAAAGAGTGAGATGGAAATTCTGACATCCATACCCAGAGTGATTCCAACAATTCTAACCACACTTCAAAATGACCCCTAGATAGTCATGAATACTCCTTGATATTACAATGGCTTTTTGCTAACTGTTTGTCAGAATAACCACCTAAGGTGCAGGTTTGATTAGCTTTAGATAAGATAATAAATTCCAACACAAATCCAAGATGATTAAAGCCACAGAGATGAAGGAGAGAGAGAGAGAGAGAGAGAGAGGCAAAGCCTTGGGCCTCCATTGGAGCAGAAGATTCAAGCAAGGAACCTCATTCTTAGTTAAAATGTTTTATTTTTATTTTTAACTTCTAACAAACAAAACATGAGAGCACACTGTCAGCTACAACTATAGAACTATATTTAAGAAAACATTTTTCACCGGAGCTTCATTAGGTCCATCTAATAGAATGTTTTACAGTTTGATAATTGAAAATGCATGCTTTTACAAGGCTATCACCAGACTTTATTAGCCTGTTTTATAACACATGTAACATGAGTTGCTGCATCTACCTTTGTGGGGCTTATATTCCTCGGAGCTAATTATGAAAACTTTATTATAGAACTTTTTCCAGTCTGACTTGTCCTTATAAATGTTTGTATCATATGTAATATGAGTGACTGTGCCCACTTTTACAGTGCTCCTATCTCCTGAAATACATTTTGAAGACTAATCTTCTTTTATGTAGCAAAAAGGTTTACAGTGCCTGCTTATAAGAGGCTCATATACATGATTAATGTGACCAGTCCCCATTCTTCTTCATGATGAAAGACTGCAGAGCAAGTAGTCACTTAGAGCTACACTAGGTGACTCCCATTTTTTGAACAATGCACGCGTCCCGAGAAATAGCTTACAGTGGAAACAAGTCACAGTGCTCATTTTTACAGAGCCCGTGGATGTGTGCAAGTAGGAGAAACATGTAAGTAACGTTAGAGATCTCAAAACCTTTTATATAGGCTTTCTGTGCCTATGGAACAAAAAATCCTCAAGTGATGAACAGCAGAGTACAAAAAAACCTTTAGTAAAAATAAGAATCTCACATCTTCTTTGAACATAAGTAAACTGTGCCTATGGTGTAAAGAATACAGCAGTGTAGAGTGGTGCCCTAGGGTAACAATTTAATTGTATTGAAAATTACAGAAATTTTATTAAATGCAGGTCAAGTGGCAAGTGTAGCTATGCATGGTTGCTGTGGGGTAGGGAGAATGCTCTTGCTCTCAGAGCGTGGTTCTATGGTATCCCATTTTGGGGTTTTCACTATCAAGCTTCTTCCTATGTCTAGCAGTTACTGAGGGCTCCTCTGTTCAGATTCTTCCTCTCTTCAGATTCCAGGTGGTGAAGTCAGTGCAAAAGAGGGCCAGGTAGCTCTGAACCTGGCTCGATAAAGGTCTGGGAACTGGGTGGGATCAGGTAGAAGGGCAGTTAACCAATCTCCTGAGAGAGGAGGTGGTGCTGTGGGACCCAGGGTGGTGTTAGAGGATGTCTTCCCATTTTCCAGTAGCCATATAGGCCAGGCTTTGGATCATGGCTGCCCCATAGCTATTCCAGTAGTCTGCTAATAAAACTTGTTAAAATGAAGTAGTTGTTCCTAAGGGTTAGATCAAATAAACTTCCTAGAACTTCTGTCCCTCCTGGTAACACGTTCCTTTATTTTTCATATGCCTCTGTTATAGTATAAAGTGCTTTTACATCTGTTGTAACTAGGATTGTGGGATTGTTGACAGGAATATCTCTAATTTTTCCAAGAAAATCTAGACAGTCTAAAGTAAGAGATTTGCTGGCCTGTGCCATTAGTTTTATCAGTGCATCAAGGTAGATAGATATTGTCTCAGTTATGGAACCACCAATTGCCACTACTGTTCTGTAGAGATGATCAGAGATATTCTTATGGTGTTGTGAGATCCCAAAGTAGCTTAATATTTTGGGTGGGGGAGGGGTGTGACCAAAAAGTTAAATGAGGTAGCCTATATTCAGAAGGATGGCTTGGCTATGGGCACTTCATGTGCCAATAGCTACGCCAATCTTGTCATGCTAGACTGGGACGTAATAAGCTGTTTGTCCTAGATAGTTTTAAGAAACGTGTTGTTTTCTATGCACGTTTTGTTGATGATCTTTTCCTCCTGTGGACTGGTACAGATAAAGCCCTGGTTGACTTCCATAAAGAGATTAACAGTCTAACCATATTTTTGAACTTTTCTATTGAAAGTTTGATTAGTTGCATTACTTTTTTGGATGTTTTTGTTGATAAACTGCCAAATAGGATGCTCAATACTGGAGTCTCTAGAAAAACGTGCTATAGGAATTCCCTATTACATCGGGAAAGTATGCACCCTAATTACATATATAAGAACTTGCTAAGGGGACAGGCGATAAGAGCATCTGGGATGAATCCAAATTATGATAGCTTCTTACAAGAGTTGTCAAACTTAAACCACAGGCTTTTACAAAGAGCGTATAGGCCAGATGAGATCACCTCCCACTTTGAAGGTATTTTGGAATTGAGGAATGGTATTGCTAGACCATATTTCTCACAACCATATCTAGTAGAGAATGTCCCTTATATATGTCCTGAAGTTAGGAATCCACCCGTTAGATTTTCTGTTAGTTATACGTAAGACATAAACAGTATAAGAGAGGTTTTGAACAAGAACTGGAATCTACTTTTACTTGATTCACAACTTAAAGACATTGTTGGTGAGAGGCCTTATTTTAGATATAGGAACAAGTCTAACCTACATAGATTACTTTGCTACCCTTGCCTATCTATATAGTCTAATGAGTGTTTGAACAATATTGTGGGCACTGTTCCATGTAATTGTTGTAATTTTTGCAAATTTGTAGATACCAGTTCCCAGTTTATTCACCCAGTTACTTCCTATTGTTTCAGGTTTCAACTCAGTGCTAATTGCAATACATCACATGTCATTTATTTAGCTAAGTGCACTGCTTGTCAAGCATTCTACGTAGGCAAGACAGAAGCCTACGAGACAGAGTAAGGGAACACCTTTATCACATCCGTACACTGTCTTCACGCAGTGCACTTTCTAAACACATTATAGACAGTGACAATACACATTCATTTGTATTCTTAGTTATACAGATCAATGAACCCAGTGTTAAGGGAGGGGATATATGCAATTACATTGAAACACTGGAATTAAAATGGCTTATCAGACTTAGAGCAGACCGGAGACCAGGTCTGAATGACAAAATTCTGTTGAAACCTGTTCTTAAGAAAAGGAGACTCACTGTGAGATAAACATATATATTTTAGAATGTTAACAAATGTTTTATATTTGCCTTTATATACAGATGTATATTTTATATATATATTTATATATATATATATATATATATATATATATATATATATATATATATATATATATATATATATTGTTTATATATATAGTTTTCTGTATACATTTTTTATTGACATGCATTATTTTTGCATACTGAAAAGTTTTAATCAGGAACAGGAAGTGATGTCAGCTCTATTTCCTTATAAAATGTGACTTGATTTTATTCAGTGTTTGTTTCTTATGGTTTGACAAAGCCCTTACAGGGTGAAAGCGCTTACCAATAAAACAGCTTGGATTTTACTTGTCTTTGGCATGGACTCAGTCATTGTATGATCTAGCATCTATTTCTGCTGCTTGAATAAGCCTCAGTGACTGCTGGATTTATGCTGATTTTTGTTGTCAGCCTTGGTTTGCTCCTGTGCTTCTCTTTTGGATCAAAAAGTTAAAAGGTTTGCCGTCTAGTAAATCATCCTCATGCAGCATTCTTAGCTGTTCTGTCAAATTATTATAAGTAACATTCACAATGTTAAAATCACATTTTCTGTTAAACCTGCTGTTGTCAAGGATGGCCTCAATATCACAGTTATAAGCGGCTCTATCTGCGGCTAGGATGCCTTCCCCTTATATACCTTCATAATTCTGTGAGTCTTATCTCTGCTCAGATTTTTTTAGAGCAGCCAGTTCCTCTTTGCTAATACTGTATAACATCTTCCTAGCTGGTTTACCAAGGGCCTTGAGGATATCAGCCTCACATTTGCTCTCATATGCATTCAGGGTGGGGTGGACAGGGGGGAAAGTCACTGGGCATTTTGCATTTTGTACCATTGTCATTTCTATCAGTGTTGCTTCCATTCTTAGCTTTGTTATTGAAAAATACTTTAATATTCAATTTGCTCACATACAGTTTAACATCTATCACAGTTTCCACCAAGTTATTTCTGTTAAAAGTTACAAAAGTCAGACCCTTATCTAAGATGTCTTGCTCTGGCAGACTCAATAGTTTTGTCGAGTGATTTCAGACCTTAATCTTATTTTGTTGTTGGCTCTGGTATGTCCCTTGTGTTGTTTCAATCTCTCCAAATCCCTCAGCTCCCTGTCCCCTTTCCAGGACCTGTTCCTCTGTTGTTGGTGCCCTTGTGGAGACTTCTGCGCTGGGGTGAAAGGCTATTCCTTTGTTTACCTCCCTGTTGAGGTCTGTTGGTTCCAGTTGGTGGGTGTCTCCCTCTGTGGTGTTGACCTCATATCTTGTTGACTCATGCTGGTTGTTGGTGCACCTAAGTCAGGTCTATTTTCCTGGTTACCCTGATGAAAATACTACCTATTGTCTTTTTCCACATCTCTCTGGTAAGCAATAGGTGTGGCCAAGCTCTCGTGTTCCAGCCTCATGCTTGGAGTGGTGGTTAGGTTCATCATGCTTCTAGTACCCAGCAAAATGTTTCGGACTATTGTGTCTAGGTGGTGACCTCCTTCTACCTACACCCAGCCATGGGTTATTGATAAATCGGAGAACTAACCACTCACTCAGATCAAGTAAAGCTCTTCAGCTAATAAGAACTCCATTCAAAATTATCCCGACGAAAGTGCTTTTTGTAAAATTGTGCCAATATGCTAGAACTCATTTCCCGAAACCATTAGATCAGTAACTGATCTTAAAGGCTCTAAACATCAGCTTAAAAAACCATCTCACTGAAGAAAGTAAATGCAAATGTAAAAGAGATGCAGGCTAAACCTATTATGATCAGTCTTTACTGTCTTCTTCTCCTAAGTTATTTATCTCTTCAGCCATGCAGCATTTACTCCAAACAGATATAATTTTCTGTACAACATGAATCTGTGCCATTGAGGCATCGGTTAACTTTTGTTGCTGAGTATTGTTGTATACCTGAACATGATTAGCATATTTGTGTATGTGCACTATATTTAGAATGTGTTGTGTCTTGTCATGTAGTGCTATCTGCAGACTATGACATTTTGTATTTGTACATTGTTCATTTAATATAATACCTTGCCTACTTGGCCTGGGATGTGGCTGAAAAAGGCCTTTGGATCCATCCACCTACTTGGTTAACAAATAAAATAAAATAGGAGCCATGGTGTCAGTACATTCAAGAAGCTATGGTGAAACTAATGAATTCAGAATTCACGTGTGATGGTAGTAACTGTTTTGACACTTCAGCACTTTGCCTTCCTCAGGGGCACCACTAAAGCTTGACTTTAATGCCCACACATCATGAGTGCTTTAGAATAAATATTTTAGCTGTATGTTATTGAGTAATACAACATGAAGCATATGACTGGTTACGAAATGCATCTGTAGTCATGAAACCAGGCTGAGTCAGCTATTCTATCTATTTGTACTTTAATGTTCTATATTTATTTGCTGAACTCATTAGAATGCCTTTAAACAAAAGTGCTTACTTAGAAATATTCTTTTAAGTCTGCTTGTCAAAGTGAAAAATAAGACAAAGCAAGTACAACAGGCAAATCATCTGGAATGTTAAGATCAGGCATGCTTTAAGAAAAAAGCAGAGGCATACTCGCATACAAAAAGTATAAATAAAAGAAAACATTGTGCAACAATGTCTTAAGATCACTTCAGATGAAATCTGAAGTTACTACTTGAAACTGCATTGAAGTGTGGAATTAACCTGTTGAGATTTTGCCGTCTTGTTTCAGTTTACCTGGATATAAGACAGTTCACGGCACAGTGTGTTTATCTGTAGTAATATGTATTAGAAAAAAATACACATTTATGTGTCATTGTATCAGTTTGCTTGTGGTGCCTAACCATCAAAGCATTTTATAGTAAAAGTGGACTTATACCTTAATAAAAATGACCAGACAACGATACTTGTTAAAATTTACAAAGTAAACAATGTAGGCATTAGAGTGCTAGGTATAAAGCAGCCATTCCCTGAGTAACTCACAGTTATGATTTTTTGCCTGCCATTTCCATTTTTATGTGTAATACATATATCAGCATTGTCAGCAGTCACTAGCACAATGGTCTGGCACACCCTCTCTGTATGTTAGGAAGCTGTGCATACAGGCTTCTTTGTACCTATAAGTGAATCGCTAGTCAGCTATATGCTTAGGTCTAGCTATGTGGGAAAAAAGGTTGATGCATAAACTGTTTTACTTCAGAATCACATCTGTCATACTTCTGAAGTTATATTGTGTCCTGAAAGAGAGCTATTGAGTTTTTTTTACACTAATTAGCATCATTTTGTTTCTTCTTCCATTAAACTCATTACAGCTCAGTGCTCCAACAGAAGTTTCTGCAGTTATCTCCTACTGACACCTCTAGGTGTCAAATATTGCTTCTTCATATTAGTATTAATAATTCCAAGACCATGCCACATATCAGATATGAAAATATTTCATCTTAAAGCATACATGATGACAGACACAGCTGTATAGATATTTGACCTCTGCCTAATGCTGATGAAGAGATATTGAATATTATTTGTATACTGTTTATTTGTAGTGTAATAAGTTTAATATTTCTTTAAACATCTCAACATTCAGATAACATAGACAGAACTGCAGAGCCTCATATGAAAGCTCACAGCTGTATGAATAAAATTCTGCTGGCAGAATATGCCTTGCTTGGCTGGTCACTGAGATATCATAAGCTGTTTATACATTACAAATGTAATATTTACTGCCTTTATTTTGACTTATAAAACCCAGTTTAAAGCACTGAACTGAATGAATTCTACTAATATAAAGACTAATTAATCCTGAATAGTTTGCCATTGACAGTTTTCTAGTAACACTTAGGGTTCCAGAGATATGAATATTTGAACTGTAAGGTGATAACTTCATTTTTTAAAGGCTCAAGCCACACCCACTGAGTGTTAAACATATACAGTCAAAACAGCTGTACTGGAGAGAATGAGTTAATAAACTTTATCTGAGCTGAATATAAATCATTATTGTTTTCCATTACAGCTTGCCTAATCCTTTTCATGATTGTTAGGTACTGGGGTGTATTTCTTCTATTTGGCACCACACTGGCAAGGTGGGTTTAAATTCTTCCAAAATACATAATAAATATAGCAAGCTAAGCATTGAATAACACACTTGAAGCCATAACAGCTTAAAAGAGGATTAGTTACTTTACTATAGTAGTCACAGCTCCATACAGATTGCCATACCTCTCAGTCCCTCATCTCTGAAATGTGGAACACTGCTTCTTGTAATGCAGAACAAACATGCAAAATATGGGTAACATACTAACAGAAGTCAACTAGCACCTTCACAACATGGTTAATATGTTGTTGTATGCTTATAAAATGTTCTTTTAATGAATTAATATGATTCAATAGTATTTCTCTTGGATATTTGTTAAATACATCCTTAACAATGAATGTGAGACAAACACTTTCAATGCTGAACAATGTAGAACAAGTATTTCTTTTAGACTTGAAATTAAGAATGTTCTTCATAAAGAGATATAGTTGACATGAATGCAGTTGGCCACAGTGGATAAAGAATCAAACTGTCAAAATATCAGAAATTTTCTTTCAAGCACCACTACAAATTTTAGACATGGAACATACAAGTGGGAACCAATCAGTGGCTTGCTGTAAACAACAGAGAATTCAACATTATTCGTATGGACTTTCTGAGACTCTCTACTTCCTGAAATTAAGCCTATCCAATAAACAGCTTGAAACAGCTTGAATGTAAAGGACTAATCAGAGAATTACAGGTCAATCCAGCACAGTAAACTGGGCTTCCAAGGCCATTAGTAAGCTATCCTTTATGCTGAACTGCATATGCATATTTCGCTTTGAGAAAAGGTGCAGGTTACTGCTAGTCATAGCCCCATGCTGCTAGATCACTCAGTTGAGCTCCTGTGAGATAAAACAATTTTCGTGATCACATCTTTATTGGGATAGATAACAGCCAATCAGCTTATACAATATCACTTACAACACCCCTACTTTCCTTTACAACACCATAACATTTAAAGCTATTACTCTGCTTGGGATCAATAGTTCAGAGTAACGGTGAGTGTGGAAGAGAGGTGAAGAAGAGAGTACAGGCACAATAGAGTGGGTGGAGAAGAGTGTCAGGAGTGATTTGTGACAGACGAGTACCAGTAAGAGTGAAACGGAAGGTCTACAAGAGGGTAAGTGAGACCAGCTATGTTATATGGGTTGGAGACAGTGGCATTGACAAAAGGGCAGGAGTTTGAGCTGGATGTGGAAGAGTTAAAGATGTTAAGATTTGCACTGGGTGTGACGAGGGTGGACAAGATTAGGAATAAGTATATTAGAGGGTCAGCCCAGGTTGGAAGGTTTGGAGACAAAGCCAGGGAGGCAAGATTATGTTGGTTTAGACATGTGCTGAGGAGGGATGCAGAGTATATTGGGAAAAAGATGTTAAGGATGAAGCTACCAGGTAACAGGAAAAGAGGAAGGCCTAAGATAAGGTTTACGGATGTGATGAGAGAGGACATGCAGGTGGTTGGTGTGACAGAGCAAGATGCAGAGGACAGGAAGAAATGGAAACAGATGATCCACTGTGGCGACCCCTAACGGGAACAGATGAAAGATGATGATGACGGCTCTGCAGACACTTGAAACTTGCTATTAATCTTGTAATAGGCAGTGCTTATGGAATTTTAAATCAGGAATATTTCAAATATTCTGTGCATCTCGTGGTTAATTTCAAATAAGTATTGCATTTAAAATACTATAAACAACATTTTGCTAGAATTTCAGAAGTATAAAGTAACATTGTATTGAACAGTGTATTTAAACTTTTGAATGAATAATTCAATCCATCCACCCATAGCCAGCTTTACTAATAGGTTTAATTTGATGTCTTCTATTTGGCTAGAGGTGCTTTTCCTGCATTTATTTATTTATTTTTCTAAGTGAAGAAATATGGCAGCAACATATCTTTATTTTAAATAAATAAATTATTGGTCCACAGTGCCCCTGTTTAACGCTGCCATAGCTGTGGCTTCATATGAAGGCAGTACTCTGAACATGACCGGATAATCATCACCCCCTTTTTCTCATGGTCTACATGGGGTCAGGATAGTGTGTCAACTTTAACATCTCTCTCTTTCTCTTTATATATATATATATATATATATATATATATATATATATATATATATATATATATATATATGTGTGTGTGTGTGTGTGTGTGTGTGTGTGTGTAAATAAAATCGATTCAATGTTACTCTCCTGCCTTCTTTGACAGTCATACCTGATTGTCGCAGGTTTTCCTCTCACACAATCCATCCATCCATCTCTTTGCTGGATGCCCTTGTTTTCTATTACCTTCTTCCTGTCTATCCCAAAACTTCTTCACCAGATTGTTTCTCCTTTCCTGCATGTGTGTCCAGGCCACCATACTCTGTTCTCTTGGACCTTCTACGTAATTGAATCTACTTTGTCTTCTGCTCTGATGTCCTCATTTCTTCATCTGTCTCACAATGTGCATCCTGCTACCCATCTCAGGCACTTCATCTCCATCACCTCTAGGTGCTTTAACTGCCCACAGCAGCAGTAGTAGTCACACCACTGTTTTGTAGACCTTACTTTTCAGCTTCTTTGGCATTCTTCTGTAATACACTAACCCTGACACTCTGTGCCAGGTGGCTGCATCTCATCTGATGCTAGCTTTGACCTCCTCATTCAGTCTTCCCTTCTCCTCAACCACCCCTCCAGATATTAGAAGCATTTTACCTGTTCCACTATTTTCCCTTCTATCTCATTTCTCAGTTTCTTCTGATTTCCCTAGTTGCTGCCATTACAACTGTCTTATCTATACTCAGTTTCATCACATGTACCTTCAGGTCTGCATTCCATTCCTGTATCCTTTGCTGAAGTTCTTGCTCAGAGTCTGCCTGTAATGCCACATTGTCTGCATACAACAACTTTATCTGTCACCTCCAACCAGTTTACTGATGTAGTCCATTACCAGTATGATCAGCAGTGAGCTCAAAGTTGAACCCTGATGTACATCTAATCCAACTGGGAACCCTCTGTGAGACAGATCACTCTTCATACTTGAGTCATGGGGTCCTTGCACATAGCTTGCACTAATTCTACCAATGTTTCTGTTACTTGTACCACTTCAGGACTGCTAGTATCAGCTTTCTTGGGAGCTTGTCATATGCTTTCTCCAAATCTAGGAATGCTCAGACTCTTTCATCTCTAGCTTCTTCTCAGCCATCTCTCTCACTGCAAATGTGTGCTGCATCAGGATTTGAATCCAAACTGCTCATCTCCCATTTTACTGTCTATTTCTATGTGCTTTTGTTTATCAGGCACTTTCTCCAGATCTTTCATGCAGTGTGACAGGAGTTTAATACCTCTGTACTGTGAATGTCCCTTTTGTTCTTGAACACTGGCACGAGTATGCTTATTCTACATTCATCTGGGATATGTCTTTCTCTCCACGCCGCACCTCAGGAGCCATTTCTCCCCATCTCACCCAGCATCTTTATCATATCTGCTGTGACCTTATCTGAGCCTGCTGCTTTCCCTGACTTCATTTTCCTTAGTGCTGTTCTTACTTTTTCTAGGGTGCGTTCCTCTTCTTCTCTCATTGTAGGCTATGTCTGGGACAGTACAGCTTCTGTGGGGTTGTCTTAATTCAGAAGCTGCTGGAAATTCTCCTTCCATCTGCTTTTGATGTCATGTGGACTGGTGAGCAAGTTGCTGCTAGCATCCCTTACAAAGGATGCCTGACTATCTTCTTTATCTTTATGTCTTTACCTTGCAACTTGAAAGAGGTTCTTTTCTGCCATCTACCAAGTCACTTTCCAGACGCTGGTAGAGTGCCTTTTATGCCTTGTTCTTTGCTATTGCAACTCCTCTTTTACCTTCTTTGTTAGCCAATCAGTTTTCCTTTTTAGCCAAGTCTGTCTTTTCTGTCTCGCAGTTTTTCCAGCACTTCTTCTTTCTTTTGATGACTTCCTGGACTTCTGCAGTCCACCACCAGCTTTCCTTATGCACCTTATTTCTATATCTGCCTTGGCCACATATTGTTCTATAGTCCTCACACATGCTGTTTTGAGGTGCTGCCATTCTTCTTCAGCTCTATTTCCTCTACTTCTTGTGGTGCTAGAACCCTGAGTGATTCCTTGAATTCCTGTTCTTTCTCTCCATTCAACTTCCAGGTCTTCAGCCTAGTCTCTGTTGACCTTAGAGCCTTCTCGGATCATTACTTGCAGCTAATTGTGGTAACTGGTGGTTTCTGCTGTGGGCCAATGATTTTGCAATCGCTGATTCTGTCCCAGTGCACTTTCCTTATAAGGAGGAAGTCTACCTGAGTGTGATTGTTTCTCTTGCTGAACCTTGTGTTGGCCACCGTCAAGCCATTTGCCAGGCAGCAGCCTAGAATGACCTCTCCTTCTTTATTCCTGTTGCCCCACCCATGTGGACTCGTATCCTGCTCTGTCTGTCCTGATATGTGCATTCAGATCACCCATTATCAGCACCAATTCAAGCTGTCCTACTTTATCTAGTAGGTCCTGCAAATGCTGTCTGAATGCCCTCTTTTCCTCACTGTTACAACCCTGCTGTGGGACCTAGGCTGAGATTATGAATACTGAGCTAAGATTACACTGGAGTCTGATTGCTATGAGTTTTTCACTAATTCTGATAACATCCCTCAATATCTTCTGAAGACTTTCCATTACCACAATTCCCAAGCCATTTCTAGCTTGTTCTCCATCTGTGTAGTAGACTTGGACCCCAAGCCAAATGGCTTTGCTGCACTGCATTTCCATCTTGTCTCCTGGATACATAGCATATCCAGCCTCCTCCTTACCATTATGTCATCCACTTTCAAGCTCTGCCCTGTCAATGAACCTACATTGAGTGTAGCAATTCTTAGCTGTTGTTTGGCACGTTGATTGTTTTTTATGTCCAGCTTTTGCTCAACAGAGCTATCCCAAGTAACCCACGTTGGGCAACTGGACACTGACCAGTGAGTAGCTTATTGACCCAGTGCTGCTGGGCTTTATATTCAGCACACAACAGCCAGTAGAGGCATAGTGTAGATGAAAGTAATTGACCCTCTTCTTGTTCTCTCACTTTCACACAATATATTTCTTGAAATCAGTGTAAGACTTTCATTGCTATGAATTATGCTTGCATGTGTGTATCTTAGCATACTTAATAGTAACAAATTAACTATAATTTTTTTTCACTTTTCATCACAATCAAACATTGGTGCCAGTCTCTGGTGGTCTGAGCAGCATGTGTGCGAAAGCAATAGGCCATTTGTTACTGTGGTGCAATGAGTAACATTAATATCTCACAGAATGTGGTTCTTTGGTAAAGTCCTTGGTAGTACAGTTTCTGTGTGGAGTTTGAATGTCCTCCCTCTTTCTATGTGGGTTTATCCAGGTATCCCGATTTCCTCAAATGTCTGAAAGACATGCTGATGGTAAACTGGCATTCATTCAATTTGCCTGTAGGAACGAGGGCAGTGTGTGTACTTATATGCAGAGAGAGTGTTCATTTTGCGATTGGCCTGGTCTGTCAGGGGCAATGCCAAAATGTGTATGCTTGTGTGACAAATCAGAAGATTTTTTTATACACCTGGCTTATCAGGTGAAGTCTCTGTATGTGTATGTGAAAAAGTAATATCACTGATTTTTATCTGTGGGCACACACAATATTCAGGCACAAGCTCTTCTGGGTAGTAGTTTAAAAAGAACAGTTAGCAATACATTACCTTTCAAAAATTAAGAATAAAATAGAAACAATTAACATAACATTGTGTTGCAATAATAAGGAATAAACTGCATCACAGAACATGTAATCCCTAAGAGTTTCTGAGGCCTGGTAGCTCCAGCACCCCAGGGTATGTAAGTAGATTTTGACACAGGTTTAGTAAGGGCTTCCAGTTTGGATCCATCAAAGTTAAAAATCTGTCTGCTCTTACAGATGTAAACAAAAGGCTTGTGTGTGTGTCTTGCAGGAGGGTAGTGTGGGCACTATTTTTTTAAATGTTCCAAAGAGATGTACAGTGAAGATTGTTGTAGTTTGTCTGGGGGCTGCGGTCATTATTTTGTTAATACTTCTCACAATCAAATCACAGAGGTATGCCTAGTAGGTGACTGTAGCTTGTGTGGGGGCTGGGGACAGTGTAGCCATGATTTCTTTAACTTTCCTCACAATAAAACCTCAGAGGTATATACAGGATGTCACTATAACTTGTGTAAGGGCAGTGTATTCTTTAGGAGTAACTAATACGAATGTGTTAGTGTTATGTTTTGACATTCCTCACAAATGAACATCAAATGTATACAGGTGGCTATCCTTTCTTGGCAGGAGTAAAGAGGCATGTTGTGCATCTATGTCTGAGAACAACAAGTTGAAATATGTTAATTGTTCTTTCATTTTCATCCTAGCCTGACATGAAAAGATACACAGAAGGTCACTCTCTTTTAACAGTAGGGGGTGGGGAGACATGTTACATATATGTATGACTCAGCAACTTGAAATATTTGACTAAGGCCATATTTTATTTCACTTTCATCCCAATCAAACACCAGGGGATACACAAAAGATGATTATATTTTTTTAGGAGGCAGGCAATTTTCATTTTTATGATCTATGTATACTAAAATGCTTTCTCACATTATTGGGGACTATTATTTTATAAGCTTTGAACATTAAGTCTTGGACACACCTAGTTTTGTTCCTGAAAACAAAAAATAAGATTGACATTTTTTATTATTATTCATGATTTTCTTTTGTTTAGGCCATCATTGGATCAAAATATTTGGGAGAATCTGTGAAGTGCTCCTCAGAGCATGTACACCGCCATGGC
The DNA here is from genome assembly GCF_019279795.1 of Protopterus annectens. Classification (NCBI taxonomy): domain Eukaryota; kingdom Metazoa; phylum Chordata; order Ceratodontiformes; family Protopteridae; genus Protopterus; species Protopterus annectens. The sequence goes on along the minus strand of NC_056729.1, from coordinate 643,971,310 downwards.
TTTTGGAAACCTAGCAGGCCCCAGATCCATGGCTTAGTATCATTATTTTATTCACAGTTACTACAGTGCAGATTTAGCCAGTTAGGGTATGTCAAAAGTATACTGGAAAAACTGAATTTCATTCCTTAGTTAATTTTGCTAAGGCCTGCACTGGATCCAAATTTTGGAAAAAACTCCAAATATACCTTGGAGAATCTAGAAAAGAATGTTTTCTGCAGTTCTAACAACTCCATGTCCCCTGGGATAATTCTATTTCCTTCATAGTAATTACAGTACAGCCAGGTCAGTCAGGGTGCATTGAAAGAAGACGGTTAAGGATATATGAAAAAGGTGAAATGTAAGATAAAATTCGAGAGATGTGGGAGACCAGTAAGGAGAAAACCAGGTGAGACTCTGGATCAGGGGAATGGTGGATAGGAGGGTGCCATTGAATTCTTTCACCTAAGGTGAACTCTGCATCCTTGTCTTCTACAGAGTCATGGGGGCATCAGAACTTATCCTAGCAGCCAGCAGGTGCAAGGAATATACATATGTGTGTGTGTGTGTATATATATATATATATATATATATATATATATATATATATATATATATATATATATATATATATATATATATATATATATATATATATATATATATATATCTATATATATATATATATATATATATATATATATATATATATATATATATATCTATGTATGGTTTACCACCGTATAACTGACGGACAGATGGTTGAGCCCTGATGACAGAAAGAAGTGCGACAAATATGCACATTTCCAAATGCAACTGTATCGAATCGCAAACCCGCGCCCCCTTTGTGACCCATGTTAGCACTCGTTTTGGATGTAGAGCGGTCGAAAATGTCGCATTTGGTGGTTTTGCGACATTCCAACTGTTCCACATGCAAAAATTCGGTTACCGGAATCGATCATTGTTGGGTTCAACTACCGTGTGTTCGGTTATGCGGTGGTAAACCTATATTAAACCTATATATTTATATATATGTATATATATATATATATATATATATATATATATATATATATATATATATACACACACACACACACACACACACACACACACACACACACACACACACACCCAACCCCCCCCATATACCATGCCCTTCCCATGTACCACTTCTATCCATCTAAAAAGCAACTAAGTCTACCATTTCACTACCTTATCGTCCAATACCTAAAAACTATCACCTGTATACCTACCCAGCTACTACTAGGAGGAGACATTCACCCCAACCCCAGGCCAGCAACTGCTGCTAATAAGCCATGCACCCATCACTATCCAGCTAAGCACAAACCCACCGACTTACTGATACTAAATAAGAATACCTGCAGTATCATGAATAAAATAGAAGACCTTCACGCTGCCATCTCCTTATATAACCCTGATATTATTCTCATCACAGAGACATGACTTAAACCACATATTAAAGATAATTCCATCACCTCACCTGGGTATAATATTCTCAGGGCAGACCGGCTACATAAAAGAGGCAGAAGCTTAGCTCTACTTCACAGAACCAACCTACAACTCCACCTCCTCCAAAAAGATTCCCCCAACTTCAACAATGCAGAGACTCTATTTGCCAAGCTCTACCTTAACCAACATAAGCACCTAAACCTACTGGGTATCTATATACCCCCGGGTGATAACCCAACCACCCTAGAATCCATACTTCACTGGGCCTCATACTCCCTCCCTCAAGAAACTATCATGCTAGGTGATGTAAACATCGACTGAAACTCCATCCACTCTCCCACCCACACCCACCACATTAACCTATATAACTTCATCCAACCTATAGATACTCCAACATGCATTGATAATGCCAGAAAAAGAGAATTTATACTTGATTGGATCCTCACAAATCAACCAAATTCTGCCCATCAGTGTGGCACTCTACCAAACTCTCTGAGCAACCACAGCCCCACTTTTATCCCCAGGCACAAACTTAAAATAATTAACTCTCCCTCCCTTCTACAAACCCACTCTAACAAAAATTTTCCTAGGGACCACTTCATAAGAGACCTGCAACATTGCAACTGGTCTCCCATCAAAACCCTTTCATTAGACAAAGCAGCTGATTACTTCAACTCCACATTCCTAAATATCCTCAACCAACTAGCCCCCTTAAAAACAATCAGGATATGTAGCAACCCCCACCTCTTGGCTCCAGAAAACCATAAAAGCCCTACTTAGAGCCTGGGATAAAGCCTGGAAAACTTGGCACCACACCAGATCACCCGCAGCTAGAAAAACCTTTCACCACCTCTGGAATAAAACAAAAATGCAGGTTAAGCTCGATAAACAAAATTACTATATCACTCAACAAAACAAATACAGTACCAAACTGTAAAAATTCTGGGCAACAATAAATAAGATCCTACAGCCTGGAAGAACCACCACTTCCGCCCCCAATATAACAGGTACAGACCTGGACATAGCCTCCAGCTTTAATAACTATTTCACCTCCTCAGTACTCAGACTTGTAAACAATATCACTTCCTCCAACACCCCACAACCACCTCAGGCCCAAATCAATACCATACCTTTTACACTTAAGTCTGTTCCTACCTCTACTATCCAAAAACTGTTAGCCAAACTCAAACCAACCACTCTTGCAGCCGATAACCTTCCTGCTGAATGCCTCCAAATTGCATCCACAGCTATAGTCTATCCCATTTCACTTCTAATAAATAGATTTATCACTGAACACACCATTCCATCCCTGTGGAAAACCTCATATATCATATCACTCCACAAAGGTGGCTCCTCGCTAGATCTTTCCAGCTATCCACCAAATGCATTTCTCTCACCCTTCTCTAAGATCCTAGAAAGACATATTAATCATCAGTTCCTCTCCTATCTCCTCACCAACAACCTTCTCTCCTCAACCTAGCATGGATTTTGCCCATCCCACAGCACCACCACGGCCCTACTCAAATTCACCAGTACTATAAACTCCCACAGGAATCTAGGTAAATTAGTCTCAGCTACCTTCCTAGATTTATCCAAAGCATTTGACACAGTATCACATAATAAACTACTGTCTTGTCTCTCTGACCTCAACCTTAATAGCCCCACCCTACTCTGGTTTAAAAACTATTTAGATAACTGCCAACAATCCACAAAATGGCATAACTCTCTATCCCCCCTAATCCCAACCTCCTTAGGAGTGCTGCAAGGATCAGTCCTAGGACCCCTTAATATCTTCACAAACCAACTCCACTCAGCAACCTCTAAAGCTGACATAGTCCGATACGTGGGTGACACAACTCTCATATGCTCTGCACCCAACATCCAACTTCTCCAACAAAAAGCCCAAGAAGCCTTCTCTGAAATAGAGAACTGGCTTAGCAACTCACAAATCATACTAAATCCCAAGAAAACACAACTAATGCTATTCCCCTCTACTAAAACGAGCAACCTTACCTTCTCTATACTCTCTACCAGCAAAACCCAAATCACCTCTGTCACTGAGGCTAAACTCCTAGGAGTTACCATTGACCAGCAACTCAAATTCACAAAACACATATCAACAACCATCACAAAAGTCCAGAAAAAGCTGGGTTCCCTCTATCGCTGTAAAAGTTATCTAACCACCAAATCTCAAATTGCAATAGCCAGGACCCACCTCCTATCCACTCTACTTTATGCATCCCCAATTTGAACTAATCTTTACAAAAGTGACTGTAATAAACTTTCCATCTGTTACCACAAATTTGCTAGATTCACTGCCAATGCCAAATCACAATCCCAACACTGGCTTTCCCTACAAGCCTTTCAATGGCTTGAATTTCCGAACATATTAAGGTACCATCAACTCAGCCTAGCTCATCTAATTCTGTACTATCTCGAGAAAACCCCTAACTTGACTGGCATGCTGATCTTCTACAATTCAAATAGACAACTTCGGTCCTCCAACAAAACCTTAATCGATACCATCACATGAAAAAACAACTTGGGGAATCACTATTTGTCCATGAAATAGCAAAAATATGGAACATCCTTCCCCCTGACCTCAGACTACAAAACTTCACACCCTCCTTCAAAAGCCTTTTTAAAATGTACCTCTTCACTAACCATCTATGAAACTGTAATTGACCTCCTAAAGCCTCATCTACTCATTATTTCTATATCCCATCTGTCCTGGACAACACAAGCAACATGCTCTAACTATCCTAAACATGTGTGAGCAATAGCAATAACCTATATATTGAGTGTATGTACATGTGTATGTGTGTGTGTGTATATATATATATATATATATATATATATATATATATATATATATGCTTTTACATGTATATTTGCTTGAATGTATATTTGGAAACTTACACATTTATACACTCTTATTCAGTTGTGAAATATCTTGCAATGCTCTACCAGGTTCTTTTCTACTCTCATTGTATATTTTGTACACTTGTATTTTCAACCAAAAGGGGTAATATCCTCTTATTGTATACTAACGGCTGTCCTCTTATTGTATACTAACTACTGTAAAGTCTGCAATCTGTAAGCTACTACTCTGTAATGTCTCTTTTGTAAATTTTTCTTCTCTCTGTAAACTTATGGAGTTTTTCTCCCCAGAACTCTGGTGAAAATGGACATTTGCTGTCCTGTCAGACTATCCTGGCAAACAAATGTTAAATAAATAAAAATCGAAACTCCATTATGGTGACATATTCATATCTGCAGAATTTTTCTAAGTGGTCTTCCTATTTTGTTCCTTACCTATTCGTCTTTTACTTTTTTGTAACCAACAAACTAAGCCAACAATTACGCTTGCTATTCTATAATGTATAATTATCTTTGTACTAATTAACACAGAAATGCATAACTCATTAACACATTATGTACCAAGAACTCTGTCTTTCAAGCTGTACAATGCATCAGTATTACACTGGTATAACTCATGCACTATGAACAGAGAACCTGTTTATGAATCTGTCCAACATGTCAATATTACACTCAAGTAACACATACACTGTATCCAGAGAACCCTGTTTCTTAATCTCTCCAATGTGTCAGTATTACACTGGTGTAACTCATACACTGTATCCAGAGAACCCTGTTTCTTAATCTTTCCAATGTGTCAGTATTACACTGGTGTAACTCATACACTGTATACCAAGAACCCTGTTTCTTAATCTCTCCAATGTGTCAGTATTACACTGGTGTAACTCATAGACTGTATACCAAGAACCCTGTTTCTTAATCTCTCCAATGTGTCAGTATTACACTGGTGTAACTCATACACTGTATACCAAGAACCCTGTTTCTTAATCTCTCCAATGTGTCAGTATTACACTGGTATAGGTCATAGAGTCTGTACCAATTTATTTATTTTATTTTTATTTTACATTTGTTAATCGGGAAAGTCTGACTGGACACATATCCCTTTTCAGCGGAGGCCCGGGGAGAAAAGCTCCAATAGCAATTCATAAAAAAATTACACAAGAATATCATACCGAAATATAGGTTAAATAGAAACTTAAGTTATGGATAGATTAACAATTCCTTTAGTAAAGTCAGCATACAGCATTCTAGTATTAGGGTTTATATAGAATATAAAATATTAACACAAGAAAAACATTTTTTTTGTCTTTTTAAATTATGAGTACTCTCAATATTTTGTTACAGAAATAACCAGTGATTATTATGCTTTACAGTGAAAGGAATTGGGGGACCTTTAGTAGAATCCTTGAACACGGTATTGGTGCAAATTAACCTGGGGAGTAGCATGAACAAAGCCAACTGTTTGAGAAGTGGGTTCTCAGGAGTTTCTTAAATTGAATAGTGGAGGTAGTGGAGGTTATTTGGCTAGGTGGTGCATTCCAGATTTTGGCAATAGTGCAGGCAAAGAGAGATTTGCAAGCATCATTTTTGTGTCTGATAATGCTTATTAGGTTCTGATAGCTAGATCGTAAGGCTCTGGTAGGGATGTGGGGGTTAATTATATTTTGAAGTGCAGGTTTTTTTTCTGGAAGGTATAAGAGATTATGTGCTATTGTGAGTTGATTAAATAGAAGTAGTTGAGGCAGCTTGAGCTAATTGAGTTGGTTAAGAATGAGACAGTGGTGGGATTTGTATGAGGTTTCAGTAGCAAACTTGGCTATTTTGTTATAACAAGATTCCATTTTGTTCAGATCACTCTGGCGGAGATTAGTAAGAATGGGAGAGGCATAGAGAAGGATGGATAAGAGATGAGTTCTTGCAATAGCAGCTTTGGTTTGTTTAGTTATAAAGTATTTGTTCCTATAGAGACGTCCTAGTTTTTTATTAACTTTCTTAATGGTTTGTGTTATATGGATGTCAAATTTGAGGCTATTGTCTATTTCTACACCTAAGAGTTTAGTGTGTGCAGTTGGAGTGATTTGAATGTTATCTTTGGAGTGAATGGTGAAAGTGTTGTTGGGGGGGGGGGGGTATGACCGGGCTGAAAAGAATTAATTTAGTTTTTTTGGCATTAAGAATAAGTATGATGTTTGTGAACCATGTTTCGGCTAGAGTAAACGTGTTTTGAGTGAGGATTTGCAGTTCCTTTAAGGTGAGGGTGGCACTTATAAGGGAGGTGTCATCTGTGTATTGTACTACTGATGCTGTGAGTGAGGAGGAATTGATTTGGTTGGTGAATAGTGAGAACAATAGTGGGCCAAGGATGGATCCTTGAGGGACACCTATGGATACTGGTAGCAGGGGGGACAGCTAGTCATGCCATAGGACTGCCTGCTGTCGACCAGATAAGTAGCTAGTAAACCATGATATAGTGGAGGGGCTGAGGCTTAGGGTAGATAAAGTTTGGAGAAGAATGTTATGGTCTACCATGTCAAAGGCTTTAGATAAGTCTAAGAAAATGGAAGATACAAATAGTCCCTTGTTTCTGTTGTGGTTAACTGTATCTGTAAATGATAGCAATGCTGTGGTGGTGCTGTGGGATGGTCTAAAGCCATGCTGAGTTTTGGAGATTAAGTTGTTTTGTAAGAAGTACTGAAGTAGTTGGGAATGTACACCTCACTCTAATATCTTGGATAGAGATGAGAGTATTGCAATTGGGCGATAGTTGGTGAGTTCTAAGGAGTCCCCCCCCCTTTTATGCAGTGGAATAATGTGTGATGTTTTCCACAGCGTGGAGACTTTGAATTCTGCAAGTGACTTGTTTATGAGGATGGACACAGGATAGGATATGGCGTCTGCTGCTATCTGAAGGAATTCGGCTGGTAGGGTGTCAGCAGTTAGTGTGGTTGGTTTGAGTTTCTTAAGGAGCTTTGAAATAATTTTAGTGGGTACAAGGTGTAGGGAAAAGTTGGTGGTATTGTTTTGAGTAGTAGGGTGGGTTTTGCTAGCACCTGGTATATGGCTGCTAGTGGTATTGAGGGCATTGGTAAGGGTTTGGACTGTTTCAGCAAAGTACTTGTTAAATTGTGTGGGAATGATGTCATGGTTGTTTGGTAGTACTGGGGTTGGGGTGGTGGCTTTACCTGGGTGGATTATGCCATTTATTGGAGCCCAAAATTTCTTAGGGTTATTGGCATATTTTTTCTGCATGTTTTTGTAGTAGTTACTTTTGTCTAGTTTGATTTGTTTTTTGGATTTGTTTCAAAGTTCTTGGTAGGTTTGCCTCAGATTACTGGTTTTGTTCTTTTGATATTGACTCCAGGCCAGATCCCTGTCTTTCATTGTAGTCTTAGTATCTTTAGTTAGCCATGGAGCATAGTTCGCTTTTAGTCTTATAGTTCTAGAGGGGGCATGACAGTTTAGGATTTGCAGGAAAGTGGAGTTAAAGTACTGTACGGCATCATCTAGAGATAGTAGTTTTAGGGGTGTCCAATTACAGCTTTGTAGTGAATTGATGAAGTCAGTTGTTTCAAAGGTCTTTTTGTTACGTATTACTCTGAGGTTGGGTTGACTTATGTAATGGGGTCTATTCTGAATTAGGTATGTTGGTTGATGATCACTTAGACTGTCAGGTAGACAGCCAGATTGCCATGCTAGACTGGGGTCAGATAACAGAATCCAGTCTAAGATGGATTCGCGTTTTGAGGTTTTGTCTGTTCTGGTTGGGGTGCATATATTTTGGGTAAACCTGTGGAGGTTAATGTGGGAAGTTGGAGTGTGGTTAGAGCAGTTCAGCCAGTCAATATTAAAGTCACTTAATAGTACAGTTTCTTGTGGCATACAGTTTGAGATCCTGTTTAGCAGGTTTTCCATTATAGTAGTGTTATTGCCAAGTGGTATGTAGCCACCTGCAATAATGATATGTTTGTTTGAGTTTAGTTTTAATTTGGCAAGGATTCTTTCAACATCTTTGACTTCTTGGGTGCTATAATCAATTTGTTTAATGGTGAGATGAGTTTGGAACAATATCGCTATGCCACCTCCCTTTTTCTCTACTCTGTCTCTGCGTATTATGTTATAGCCAGGGGCTATAATCTCATTATTATGGTGTTCTGGTTTAAGCCATGTTTCAGTTAGCACTGCTATTTCTTGTTTATATACAGCTAGAAGGGCGTGAAGGTCCTGGATTTTGTTAAGTATACTTCTTGCATTTATGTTAATGAAGAGGAGAGAGGAGGTAGGTCTATAGTATAGGGGGGTTGGCTGATTAGAGTCTGTGTAGGGTGTTGTGGTGGGCCCTGGATTAGGGTGAATGTCACCACAGCAAATGAGTTTGTGGAGTAGGCGAAGATACAGTTTAGTTAGCTTGTGTAGTAATTTAGTATATCTTAATGAGGGGTGAGGGTTAGTTCTGACTGACAGTTTTTAGTGGGAGTATGAAACTGATCTAGAGGAGGTAAGGTCTAGTGGTGTGATAGGGAAGTTACAAAGTTTCAGGGGAGTGGATAGAAGTTCGGTTTGCCATTGTGGGGGGGGGGTACTGATATGTAGTTGAGTGTGGTAAGAGGAGAGGTAGGAGAGCAGGAGAAAGGTGATGACAGTACATAGGTAGAGTAGTGATTTTATTAAGTGGGACTGTTGTTTATAGTTCATCATGTCTGGTGAAGAGTGTTTAAGGGTAGTAACTTAAAGTAAGTGGGTCTGATATACTACTAATGAGGGATAGTAAGGGTGTGGTGAAGGGTGTTGGTTTGTAAGTGATATGTGTGTTGTGAAACTCTAATTGGGTGGGAGGGAACTGATAGAGGGTGTGGTGTATAACTATAAATGTAATCGATATGGGGGTGTGTGGGAATGGGGGCAGAGTTGGGGAACAGAGTGAGCACAGCGAATGGAGTGGGGCAGAGCCAGTAGTCCAAGACAATGGAGAGTTTAAGTGACTATCAGTGTTATGTGAAAGAGAGCCTATTACTGCAATATGTATCCTATATGGGTGGAATGTAGGTATGTGGCAGTTAAGTAACCTTAGACTAAATTCAAACAAAATAGTCAGTATATCAGAGATGTGCTGTGTAATTCAGGGAGCTGGAGTGTGGGCAGGATGGGTAGGAAGAGGCAAAGGTGCACTCTAGATTATAGAGGAAAACAAGTGCAGTATAACTAAGAAAGTAACAGATATAGGGGGTGATGCCTGCTGCTAATCTGTGATGCAGCATTTGACCACACTAAAGTCAGTCAGCTGTACTTAAAGGAGTACACTAAACAAAGAAAGTTAACATACATTCACTAATTTCAGGCTATGGGTCTCTCAAACGTCTTTGCTGGGTAAACAGTATTTTCTGGGCGATTCTTCTTAACTGATGTAGGTATTTGATGGGAGGGGGAAACCCTTAAATAATGGCTACGAATGGTCTGGAGGAGGGAAAGAGATAGTACTCAGGGTGTCTGCATACAGGCTAGGACAGGCTTTTTGTTCAAAATTTGCTTTCTTTTTGTTTTTGTACTACTATCATAGGTATATACAAGGTTCTAGCACAGCAAGTTGGTCATTCAGGTGTTATATTTAAGCAGCTTTACCTTATAAACAGCAAAAAAACAGTTCAGGTCCAATAACCTTGTCTCTTAATGTCTCCAATGTGTCAGTATTACAGTGGTGTAACTCATACACTGTATACTAAGAACCCTGTCTCTGAATCTCTCCAGTGTGTCAGTATTACACTGATTTAACTCGTACACTGTATACAGAGAAACCTGTCACTGAATCTCTCCATTATGTCAGTATTTCACTGCTGTAACTCATACACTGTGTACAGGGAATCCGGTCTCTGATTCTCTCTGTCAGTATTACCCTCAAGTAACACATACATTGTATACAGATAACCCTATCTCTGAACCGCTCTAATATGTTAGTATTACAATGGTGTAACTCTTACACTGTGTACAGAGAACCTTATCTCTGAGTCACTTTTATACATGAGCATTCTGTTGCTGTAGCTCACTTACGCATTATGTACTGAGAACTCTGTCACTGAATTGCTCTTATGTTTCAGCATTACATCTTTGTAATGTATATGAACACTTTGTGTACTAAAACTCCATTTGGCAATTGCTCTTAAATATTAGCTTAGCCATAGTATAACTCATGGATGCACCACATACCACACAAGTACTGTCTAAATAATACTCTTTCAACTTGTACCAAACTTACACAGACAGCACCAGCTTTCTGAATCTCGCCCATGATGTACTAAACAGGTTTTTAACAGTTTTCTATGATCTTCTGGACTGTGTTCTATCATAAACAGAATGTTATGTAGCAGGATGAACACTATACTGGGGAACCTGGCGTTTGTAATGCGTGAGTAATTAAAGCCATCAAAATAATAAGAATAGTGTTTCAAAAATGAGCAAGGTCTTTTTTTATACAAGAAACAACTTTGTTAAATTATCACTTATGTCATAGGCAAACATACGTTTATATAAATGAAAACAAACCATATTGACATAATCACAGCTGCAAGCATTTTATATCACAAACCATATTGACGTAATCCTAGTTACAAACATTATACATCAGTTATAATCTACCCAATCACTGTTAGTCAAACATTAGATATCTCATTCAACTCCTGCCTTCTTTTAAACCTCATTCCTCCCCTGTATGCATTGTTTCTACAGTTTCCATTTTTCCTATGTAATTTGCTCCTACCCATTTTTAAAGATCTCAATTCCAGTTGCCTTATATAGTTACTATATTCACTATTTCTAGTACAGTTGGTTTAGACTTTGATTTCCATTTTCTAGTATTTTTTTTGGCAGCCACCATAATCAGACTCAGTAAGGCCTTACTACATCTAGGCAATTCCGATTCTATATCATAGCTCAGAAAAATCATTTCCCTAGCTACACCAATTTGCTCACCCAGTATCTCCAACATTGTAGTATGCAGGGAATTTGTAAAGTCTGCCTACTCATTACACTCCCAGAAAATATGTTCCCAATTACATCTTTCTTTCCCATCACATCTCCAACATTTGCTGTCTACCCGAGGAAAAATCCCCTGGAGTCTACTTAGGGTATAAAAATATCTATGTAAACATTTCCAAGCAAAAGTCCTAAATCTTCTAGATGTTGTTGCATATTTGGGAGACATACATATATCCCCCATTGTTTCTTTGTGAATTGCTTAACCAATCTCTCTTTCCAATCCTTTCTAACCTCCTCTGATTGTTTCTTATAGTTATAATGCAATATTTTATATACTCTATTAATTATTCCTTTTTTAACAGCAGCTTCTGCACTAGATTCTACTAAAACTTCTACCAGTGATGGTCTTTCATTTAGAACCCCCATGTTTCTTTCTCTTTGCCTATAGGTTGACATCAATCCTTGATAGGGAAGGCAATCTCTAATTTGCAGTCCAAATAAATCATTGGTGTCTTCCCATTCTATTACCTTTCCCTCTCTAGCTATTTGCTCCCAGTACCTTGGTTCCTTTGCCAGTTTCTCCAATAAATTCAAGCCCCTTGTTACCTATTGTCTGAATCCACAATTGCAGTCATCCAAATCAGCAGAATCTCCTTTACCCTTTCCCATGTTGGCTTAGTTCTTAGAATACTTTCTGCTACTTTATGAATATAGTATTCTGTATGATTATTGTTATTCTATTTAAAGATCTGCATCCAAAATCCTAGTCTCTCCTTGTTTCTTGAACTTCCCCATTTCATCATCCCTTTCCACTTTCAGTTATAGGTTTCTGCTTGAACTATGTATAGGAGCTATCCACAACTTCTCCTCTGGTTGATAAAAATATGACTGATCTGTGTATAAGACTAAAGGGTGTCCCTATTATATCATCAAAAGAACAATTCATTGAATGGCATTTTGTCAAACATGCCATTCGTTGAATTGTTCTTACAGAGATCGCATTATGGTATGGATTGGGAAATTTGCCTTTTCCCCACTGTAGTGTGGTCTCTGAGTTGGTATATATATATATATATATATATATATATATATATATATATATATATATATATATATATATAAATATTAATAATTAGCGGGGGTGCAGGGGGTAGCCCCCATATGGGGGGGGGGGTTCAATGAATGGCATTTCCTATGAAATTTATTCATTTAAGTAATGGTTTAATGATATAATATAGACCAGACTAAAGGGACTAAAACATTCTAACTACTTGTATCTTACTATCCATATTCATATAACAGAGCTTCCAGTTTCTCAGCTTTTATATTATCTTTTGCTTAGTCTCTTTCCACATACCCTTAGCTGACACACCAAAACCATTTTAAGTCCATTCTCCTAAATACTTCATTTTTTGATGTCCCCATAAATATGGATATTGCTGAACCAATTTGTGTGTGGGTACATAATTTACCACCGTTGCCTCTGTTTTAGCTTCATTAATTCTGTATCCCAAAAAGATATAAAACTGTCTCAAAATGTTCCACAACATTGTAATGTCCTTTTCTGCCTTTGTCAGGTATAAAATAATATCATCCGTAAATAGAGCCAGCTTTTCTTGAGTACCATACCAATTATATCTGTGAATTTCTGAGTCTTATTTTCTTTGCCAATGGTTCTAAATATAATGCAAATAACAAAGGGGAAAGAGAGCATCCCTGACTGTTTCCTCTGCTCAAGTAGAAATTATCACAGAGGACCCCCACCCACTTTAATTTTCACCTCTGATCCCTCATATATCCTCCTAATCAACCTTATAATTTTATCAGAGAATGCAAATGCTTCCATTGCTGTGCTCATAGAGTCCTTGCTTACTCTGTCAAATGTTTTCTCTGCATCAAGACCCACCAACAACAGTAGTATTTTCTTCAATTCTGCTTCCCTCTGGATCATCATTGTTCTGTTAATGCTGTCAAATGTTGCCTCCCCTCTACAAAACCACATTGGTCCATATCTAGCAATGTTGGCATCACTTTTGACATACTTTTAGTCATTACAGGCATAAACACTTTATAATCATGGTTTAGTATTGAAATGGGCCTGTATGAAGCTGGATCTGATGGATCTTTACCATCTTTAAGTATTACAGCTACCACCACTTTCTTCCAGGATGTTGGTACTTTTCCTCCCCTTAAAATACTGTTAAACAAAACTTTCCAGATCTTTATCAATTTTCTTCCCTCCTAGCTTCCAAACTTCCACAGGAATACCATCTCTTCCTGGAGACTTTCCTGTAGATTGTTTCTATATCACCATTTTTATTTCATCTCCTCTTATCCCAGTTGTTAGTAATTGAGCCTCATCTCCCTCTAACCTTGGCATATTTAATTATTCCATAAACATTTCCATTTGTACCTTTTCTTGATTTCTGTATTGCTTTGCTTTATACAGATGTTCATAGAATTTCTGAAATATTTTAATACCTCTACAGGATCTCTTGTTACCTTTCTTGTTATATGCTTCCTAAGACAACAGCCCTTTCTACTGTCTGTTGCCTGAATCATTGTGCTAAAAGTTTTTGTGCTTTAGAGTTATTATCAAAACACAGTTGCTTAACAGAAATCTTTGTAAACTCATGCATATTATCAAGGTAATCTCTTATTTTCTGTTTAGCATTCTGCAGTTGCTTCTCTTCTTGTTCTGTGAGATTTCCCCCCTATTATGCAATACTTTAACATTTGTCAGTACCTCTAAGTAATTTTTGATACTTTTGAATCATATGTTCCTGTCTTTTACTTCCATCCTATATTTAAACTCCATTCACCCACCCACCCAACTGCTGTACTTTTGAACTTGGTGGCTTTTTAGTTGCCATCCCATACTATAAATCTATTTTGGATACTCCTCACAGTCTCATCTCATCAGCTCATTTTACTGAGTACAGAGAGATCAGCTGGGGAGACCCACCCCACTTAGTGTCTTAAATTCAAATTATCTTCTATTTCCTCCCTTCCCACTTACTAAAAAATGCACTTTATTCAACTGCTTTTACTGTATCTGTGCTTCTTCCTACTTTATTACTTTATTTTGCTGCTTGTTCTTAAAGTGTTCAGTTGTAATTATTCTGCTGCATTTATTTCTACTTGTTAGTAGCCTGATTACATTGTAACTACTATTGTAAGCCTCTAAGTTTTAATTTAAGCACTTGGGCTTCAAACTTGTTATTTTACATAAGGAAGGTTTGCAGTCTACATTCTTGTAGCCTACACCCTTCTGAGCCGGGAATTGAAGGTCAAATGCTCATTGTGTCTGTTTTTCTAAGTGTCTTAGTTCTGGTTTAAGCACTTGGGCTTTAGGCCACTTATTTTACATTAAGAAGGTTTGTGGTCTACACTGTTGTGGGAGGACAGGGAAGCCTATTCCCTTCTAAGCTGGGAACTGCTGGTGAAGTCATATTGTGGCTGTGTCCTTGTTCTGGTTTAAGCACTTGGGCTCTAAACCAGTTATTTTACATTAGGAAGGTTTGTGGTCAAACTCTTGTGGCAAGAGATGATAGCCTAGACCCTTCTGAGCTGCAATTTGCTGCTTGAAGGCTTATTGTGTCTGTTATTCTAAAAGTGTCTTAGTTCTGGTTTAAGCACTTGGACTCCAAACCAGGTATTTTACATTAGGAAGGTTTGTGGTCCTCACAGTTTGCTGGAACTGGTCAGACTTTGTTGGTCTTAGCCAGAGGTCTGGAGTGCTTCTGAACAGAAATGCAAGGCATCCACTGAAATATTCTAAAAATAAGTATAATTTAAGCCTGTATTGCACTTGTGAACTGCATTTTAGCCAACTGCTGCTTCATTTCTACTGTTTTTTGCTGCTGTGACTGCTTCATTGAGCACTTTGTATAATTGCTACTTCTGCCTTAAATAGCATATGCTAGAGTCAGACTTGCTGAATCTAGACTATTTGCATCACTTGAGCACTAAAACCAGCCATCTTACATTAAGAGGGCCTCCCTGCACCCTTGTGGCAGAGGTGTGTACCTCAGGACCCATCTGAGTTGGGGATTGCTGGAATAAGGCTATGCGTGGGGCTTTCCTATTGATAGTTTATGTTAAAATTGTTTAAATTCACTTGTATTTAAGCATCACATTCACACATTAAATTGAAGAATACACATATGCCCTGTATAACCACTTAAACAACTGTATTGAGTCTGCCGAACCTGCCAAGATCAAAACAAGTCCTCCCATAAAAACAAGCCACCCTGGTGGACTTCCAGTATAAACAGGTTATATAACAAAAGAAAGAAATTGATATCTAAGAACAGAGAAGGAACTTAGCAGAGAAGGAATACCCTCCACAGCTTGTAAAAGAAAATCAGATATTTGGTAAGGTCCTCTAAAGCTAGTTATGAGGCTAAATTAGCTTCCCTAGCTAAAGACAATCAAAGTATTTTTTTTTTTTGCTACACCCAAATTCTAAAAAGGAATACCCGGCCATGTGCTGAACTCATAGTGGACGGTACACTGATCCTGAGGAAATTGCCAACCTGTTAGCTGACAGGTTTGGTGCAAACTTCACCCCCTATCCCCACCAGCCATACCCCATAGCATACCTGACACCTGTCCTCTACCCAGTATTACCAATGAGCAGGTCATATCTGCATTCTCTAAGGCCAAACATATGGCCCTTTTGGGACCAGATAATATCCCAAACTGCTTACAAAACAATCTAAAACATGACCTAGCAGATACACTTGGCACTGTCTTTAACTATAGCCTGAGCACTGGCTTTGTTCCAGCAGAGTGGAGAACAGCAACTGTAATACCCTTGTACAAAGGGGGTCCCATCAATTGACCCTGGGAACTATAGACCCATAAGCCTAACCAGCTTTATCTGCAAGTCCATGGAAAGAATCTTCATGGACCTTATCAGCAAGGATATAGGCAACCTTCAAACTCTCAACCTGACCCACTTTGGCTTCATTAAGCATAGATCATGCATACTAAACCTGGTGGACTTCTTTGAAAATGTCACCGAAGCCCTGGATGAAGGCAAAGCAGTACATACAGCCTATTGTGACTTAGCCAAGGCTTTTGACACAATCCCACATTGAGGTATCATCGAGAAACTCTCCCAACTGGGGATTAACCCATTAAACCATATGTCGCTAGGCTTACTGACAGAGCCCATACTGTCAAAGTTGAGGATTCCACCTCCACCAGTAGCACAGTTATCAGTGGGGTACCACAAGGTTTTCTGCTGGGTCCTGTACTGTTTGTAATCTATTTCTCAGAAGACCAGGCAAAAGTAGAGGGCCTCTGGCTTACCAAGTTAGCAGATGACTGCAAACTGGGAGCAATCATCGAGTCGCCTAAAGATATTAGCATATTACAGGAGGGGTTACACATACAAATGATTGGTGCCAAAGCCATGGTATAAAACTAAATGCAAAAACGTTCATCATTGTCCCCTTTGGCAAAGAGGTATCCCCTGCAAATTACAATATAGTCAGCACCCACCATGTCTTGTGTGATTTGGGAACACGAATTGATAACAGTCTAAACTTTGATCCCATGTGACCACAGTGGTAAGGAATGCCTTTTATGTTGCACACCTCATAAGTAAGGGAGACATATCCAAGAGCAGGGATGTTATAACTCCTCTGTACTTCACCCTCATCAGATCACTAATAGAGTTCAATCCTCCCTTTTGCATATACCTCACTATACACCTGCAGAGACCACCGAGGTTCCTGACCAATAGAATTTTGGGACTCCAAAATCCGACCTACTTGGAAAAACATCCTGTCACTGTACTCTGCATCCTACAGGCTGCTGAGAAGCGACCTGCACCTGGCCTATAGAGCAGTCTCTGACCCTATTATAATAGAAATGCTGCATGTTCACAAAGTAAACGGGACAAGAGTCAGTTGCTCCAGAGATCTCAGCCTAGCCTGTGGCTTAAACAAAACATGCTGAAGTGACAGATATATCTCCCAGAGAATGCCGCTATTCTGAAATAAACTCCCAATTCATGTTAAGCAAAGCTCCTCAATGATTCTATTTAAGCACAACCTGGACAACTGGATGGGAGACTATAAATCCACCCCTGGGATGGCACCTATGTCATTCATGGACAGGGACAGATGGTGCTTATTATAGATTTATTCTGCAAACAATCAAACTATCTATCTAACAATGGTCAATTAAGAAACCATCTAACAATAACCATTTAGGGAACATGGGTATTACTTGGCTAGGCTTGTAAAGGCATTATAGCCATTAGCTTAGTCACCTCCTATGAACATATTTCTATCTTCTGTAATAGCTCCTGAATAATTTCCACTATCCATTCTATAAATTCCTTTCTTTTTCAACAGATCGGTGGGAAAGTACCAGTGTCTCATTTTTATTTAATTACCTGTGTTTTTATTTGAGTTATTATTGGCACGTGATCTGAAATAGTTATTGGGTACACATCAAGACCTTCAATTAAATGCACACATTCCTGTGAAATGTAAATTCTGTCTATCCTCATCCAGTTTTTGCATCTTGGGGAATAATATGTAAATTCACTCTGAAATCCTAGTATTGATGTCTTCCATGCCAAATATTTTCATAAATTTCTTCAAAAATCTACCCTCCTTTGTTATACTTTCCCTTCTGGGTCAACGAGACACATCTTCACTGCTGCAAATCAAATTCCAGTCCCCACCTATAAGTAATATTCCTTGCTGAAAACGGATAATTTCTCCCAGAATTTTCTTAAGCTCCATTATAGCAGCTTTAGATGGAATATAAATATATGCCAATATAATCCTCCTCCCTTGCCAGTAGCCCCTTAGTACTACAGATCTAATATGATTATCTTTTTTATCCTCTTCTGTCACTATTGGAGCACCTCTTGCAATTAATATAAAGTACTTCTCTTTTCTTTTGTCCCAGGTATTCTGCTGAATAACAATCCTGAAAACCTTTCTTTATCAAATTCACATGTTCATTTATTTCCAAGTGTGTCTCCTGTAGCATACAGTTTTAATATAGTTCACTACTCTCTCTTTTTTATATTAATCTGTAAGACCATTAGAATTTAAAGACATTACAGAAAGCATCATTGTATTAAAAAGATGCTCACCTTTTATGTATAACAACTTTTTTGTTAAATGTCTAGTTCCAGCTTTTGTGTTATATGCATACACTGTTTGGCAGGTTGAATTTTTATACAGTTTTTTCTTGTCATATCCATTTGAACCTATATCACATTTTACAAAACTTTTTGTTTTATTGAAAGCCCTCAAACAAAAAAACAAACACACCCCCAACACCCCTAAAACCTATTAACATAATACTAACACACAAATCTATGTACCTCTTCAAATACTGATGTTTTACCCTCTTAATAGGAACAAATGTCCCAAACTGGCAGCCACACTTACAAACTTGAGTTAACCTAAAAGAAAGGTTATCCACACTAAGATTCATGGTGCAGCCTGTGCTTCTACTAAGAGCTGCTGTTTGGTTTTGTCTTATTTTTATAGCTCTCACAGCTGGTAAAACACCTAAATGCTTTCAAAGATCATTATCTCCTAGCCAGTTTCTCTTTATCAGATTGTAGCCAATTTCTCCTTATCAGATTGTCTCCATAGAGACATGAGGACCAGATACAGTATTGCTACTAAGCATACATTTATTTGCCAGAGAACAATTTTTAATATTCAATATTCTTTTTCATTTACTTGCTTTCTTTTAAAACGTGTTACTAGATCAAGCTAAGTGCCTTAATCCAATCATCCCTGTGCAAGAATAAGAAAAAGCACATTAATTTTTCTTTTATCATGCTCTTTTAACCAGACTTTTTTATTTTACATTGCAGTGCCTATATTTCTTAAAACTCAACAAGGAGAAAGAGAGAAGAAGGGAGAAAAAGAAAGAAAAAAAAGAAAGAAAGAAAGAAAGAAAGAAAGAAAGAAAGAAAAAAAACAGAATCACCTGTTTACAATAGTATCCCCATTACAATTAGTAACAACTGAAAAAACTTTACTTTATAGCATGCAAAGAAAATCATACACTATAAAAATAGTACTATTAACACATTTTTTTTGTTTTACTTTCTCCCTTCTCTTCCCCTCCCCTAAGTATTTTTCTGAGCATTAATGACATGAAGTAGGGCATATACTTTAGAGTCCCCGGACCTATATTACTTTGTCAAGTTGCCTACTCATTGAATCACTATTCATTGAACCCACTTAAGTGAAAACTAATTTCAGCAAATTATCATTTCAGTGAATTTTTTCCTCAGGGAAGAGAAGTAGTTGGCCATCATCGGGAATTTGCCATTTTCCCCACTGTAGTGCAATCTTGGAATTAGTATATTTAGTTAGGGGGAGTGTGCAGGGCAAACCCCTACTTTTCTGAGTTTTAAATTGTGTAGTGCTTGTTATGGTCAGTAGTTGGTCTACTAGTTTCTTTCCCATGGAGAATTTCTGCTGGAATGTTCGCTTGCTGAAATGAGTTTTCGCTTAAGTGAGGTCGATGAATAGTGATTCGATGAATAGACTATTCAACAAAGTGATATAGACCCAGAGTTCTTTTGCCACCATTTTGTCAGAATCAACTCCTTCTGCTGGTAGGACTGCATCTTTACTAGTAAAGTTCTAGGTTGCTTTCTCATGGCCAGGTTTGGAGCATATACACTATGTGCCCTTTCAATTAACATCTCCTACTGTGGAATACCAGTCCAGTTGCTTATTTGTGCTTTAATAAAATTAATACAGTGTGTTCCTTCCAGCCTCTCTAGTACAGCTGAAAATCTCAGCTTTTCCCTACTTGCTCTGTCCTCTATTATTTTTTGAAACATCTCATCTTGAGCAGTCTCATATTCAGCCAGCCTTTTCTTCATTCTGATGTCTGACTTTTTGCAGTTTTATCACCTCATTTGAATATCTGTTTAAAGCTTCTCCCATTTTTTTTCAGAATTTTGTTGTTTGATATACTCTATCAGTGTTTTGTTTATTTTAAGCAGTTGTGTTAAGCCTCTAGGTTACTGGAAGTCATGTCTGGAGCTTGCACTGCTTTTTGATGAACAGCTGCAGTACTTTTCACAGTCAGTGTTTTTTCCTCACCTTTTGTAGCTGATTTTCCTTTAGGTCCTCTGTATTTGTTTTTTCCTGGCATCCAGGCAGTGCATTCACTGGCCAGTTGCTGAAATTTATCCAGAAACACAAAGGTCTACTCATCTTCTCTGATGAGTTTCTGTTTTCACACTGGGAGAGCTAGAATTAAGCTGTTACTCAATGAACAGCCAGTTTGGAAGTCCAAAAAATGAGCAAGATCTTGATAAAGAATGCTTTCTCTTACATTTATTGTGTGAGGTATTTACTCTTGTAAGCATAATATTATATAATTTTGGAGCCTTTCTCCCCGGGCCTCTGCTGAAAATGGGCTTCTACCCAGTTGGACTTTCCCTGTAATCAAATGTCAGTAAATAAAATAAATAATGAATAAAATATGTCATAAGGGTGAAAAAATCTGAATGTTTGTTCTGCCTGCATTTTTTTACTGAACATACTATCCATTCTGAATATGTGTTTCCAAGCCTCTAACTTCATAGTATGTATGTCTCTTTATCATGGATATCTGTTTAGTATTTTGTCTTGTACTTTCATTAAGTATGTTCTTTGACTAATTTAAAAGTAAACTGTATTGTGAAACTCATATCTGAGCATCTGGCTGACTGGTATTTGTGCATGGCCAGTATGATGTACATGAAAGGAAAACGCCTTGATGGTAACACATTTCTAATGCAGTTTACTGTCATGGACATAAAAAAAATGCTAGCTGCATTATCAACCAGAATGATCTTTTGCTCCAGCTAGGTCCAGAAAAGAAAGAATCATCATATATAAGTATATTAAATGAGTTAAACCCTTTGGTCTTTCCCATTCATCTTTTTATTAAGTCAGTTTGATCAGTTTCTTAGTAATGTTATGCTGAGTAATTTACATTTCTCTATATCAGTCAGTTACCCAGAAATAATGTGCCTTTATATTTTGTATATCCCACCTTTTGCTGGGCTGAAAGTGGTGCAAATAGATTCAGTTAACAATTTAAATAAATAAATTTGATAAGTAGAACGTAAAGTAATATATGTATGTATGTGCATGTATATGTGTGCATACACACACACACACACACACACATATATATATATATATATATATATATATATATATATATATTATAGGGTATGGATTATGTTGTGCAGACACTGATGTGGCCATTATTTTGTCAGAGTTATACTTAACCTGCTTAGACAAGCATCTGCCAGAGGAAGGGTTTTGCAATGATGTTGATGCACGCAAGTTGACATATAGACTATAACTCAGGAATGCTCTTCCTAGAGTTAGGTCATTGGTGATGATAGTGATAACGATGATGGTCTTTCCTAAAGATGTGGTGGAGGAATTTTGTCAGTGTTAGTCTTCTTGATTTTGACGTTTTGGATAGGAGTAGGAAATTAATACAACAAATATGAGTACTCTAGAATCATATCTCTCAGAACGAAACCACTATAGAGCAGTTAATGGCTTTGTTTTAAAATTTCTTATGTGCCTGTTATCTAATAATAAGTCTTTTTCTTTTTCACACCATCCACTCATTACCAACATCTTTTAAGCTCCTGCTTCTGTTTCAGCTATAATCTCAACAACAGCTGTTTGTTGCTCTCTTCCAAATCAAAACAGACTAGATAGGAGACTTCAATGAATTCTTCTGGCATGACAGAGAAGGTTTTCTCTCATGAGATAATCAGATGAATAAAAACTGTAAACACACACACACACACACACACACACACACACACACACACACACACACACACACACACACACACACACACACACACACACACACACACACACACACACACACACACACACACACACACACACACACACAAAATTGTTATAAAAATATAGTTTTGTTAATTTGGCAAATCATTATGTAGTTTCTTTTTAAACAGTTTTATATAGCAATGATTAATGTTGTAACTGTTTTAAACCCTTCAGCCTGCTCATAGAAATCTAACAGTCACACATTTCCAAGCCAGCGTTTCCATTGACAACCAGTGAAAACCTGCATACCTTCTTTGCCTTTCATATATGCTATTCTTACACAATAACACACTGCCCACTTCTGGACAAATGAAACACAGTACTAGCATGTCATATCTGGCTGTCGCATTGATATACTCTTGCTAGAACTATGGCTACAGTGACACCTTAAATACTTGATTCTTATGTGCTTTTGCTTTAGCAACCAACGTAGATTTATTTTCTCTATGGAGCTGAGCTGGAAAAATGCACAATGAGAGGTGTGTCAGGACAGAACCAATTTAAATCTGGATACACTGACCTTGCATAATGTTGCATCTATCAGCAAAGAAGCATTGTACCTTTGTGTTATGAGTCTGGCATGGCCTTTGGGTTTTCTGATTTGAAAAGATGGATCCACTTTAGATGGTAGAATCATTCTGTTCATGTCCACTCAATTTGTGAGTTGCACCTTGGCTTACTTGCATTTAGCCTGCTACAATACTGCAATTTGATATGTAAATACCAAACTTCCAGAAACTAAAAATGTTTCTTCCAACCTCCAACCATATACTTGAGAATGGCACTACTCAATAGCAGATTGTAACACTTATGCCTACCTCTTCGTTTTCCTTTATCTTAGAAATCATGGCATTCTGACCCATTTAATGTAGATCAAGTTTATTTATCATAATAAAGATTTTAATGTGCTTGATAAATGGTTTCAAGAAATTAACCCCAAGAACAAAACTCATGAGGTGAACTTTTTAAATCTTCTTTGAGAACATATAACAAATGGTTATGGTGGGTGGTCCAATAAAACAACTGAGTATAAAATATCTAACATCTTTCAAAGTTGGCAAATGCTTCCCTGTACTATACAAATGGTTTGAGCCAAAAACAATCCTTTTATAAACCACCAACTGTAAAAGCTGTTTGACACTTTACTTTGCAACACTTCTGTTACTTGTGGTAGCATGAACTATATTTTCAAAGATATCTGTAGGTGTCAACTGCAGTTTTATGATGCTGCTAGCTACCTGGTAGTGCAGACTTCACTAATAACAAGAATCATGCATTTGAACCTCACTGTAACACACTTTTCTAAATTAGATACTTATGTAACTGCACTACATATGAACCTTGCTGTAACATGATTAGTATTTTCTTGATTTTGGAGCAAAATCAGCCTGCTGCATGTATTACATATGAATCAAGTCACGTGTATCTGAGACGGATAGTTTTCATTGACCTGGCAGTCATTGCAGTGTCTCTTATACTAATTCTACCTCATTGTTAGAGGTGCATGAAGGTGCAGAATTGATGGACATGCTCCACCTAAAGAAAACCATATCCTCTCGAGCCACATGCTCCAGGGATCTAAACCTCATCACAACAATAAATAGGACATGCTGGAGGGATAGATTCCTATCCCAGAGACTTCCCATGCTCTGGAACAAGATTCCAATCTACATTAGGCAGAGCTCCTCACTAACCCTCTTCAAGAGAAACTTTGACGAGTGGATGGGAAACAGAAAGTTTACCCCAGGGATCTCTTCAATGGCTCTGCTGGACAGAGGCACAGGGAACTAATCTAAGGGGGCGGTGAAAGCCAACACATTCCGGCTAGGCTTATAAACGTCTTCGGGCAGATAGCCTAGTACCTACCTATGAACTTATAATATTATGAGCTACATGCAGCCAGGTTCTTATAGGTTATACCTTCAGCCTTTAAGGGCATGTAGTACTTTTTTCAGCATCTCTCTTCAACTCATTATCAGTAGCTCTATATATTCTGGTGAAAGTTATTTATCTCTAGGAATCCCAAATCCTTATCTTCATTGCAAAGGTAGATCCCAACCATCAACTTAAATCATGTGGACATGTAGAACTCTCTCCTAAATTTCTCATCTTGCCAAAAGTTTGCATTTTTTTCAGAAACATAAAAACAACAAGAAGCTTTCCATTGACATTTAGATAGAAAACCTGCCTTCATGAGGGGGTCACAGCGCCACTACTGTTGTACTTTTCCTTACAAGTAGACTGTACATGACCATGGATGAAGAACGCCTTGCTGCAGATGTACTTGATCTGACAAAAGTTTTTGAGTCATTTGCCCTTGAGGGTTTACTGAGTGAATGGAAGACTCCCAGTACGGACTCATTTGTTGTGTTCTGGTTCTGTGATTACATTCATTAAAGAACTTTCAAGGTTGAAGTTAATGACGACTTCTATGAAATATTCCCTGTTAAGTCTGGAGTTCCTCCATGGAGCATTCTTCTCTGTTTCTGTCAACAGTGTTTCATTCTACCTACTCAAAGTTTTTTAGCCCTCCCAGCCTTTGACCATCCAGCTCCTCCAATCAAAATAATCTTCACTTCTCCTCCATCTTTGAAGCCTCTTAAGAATGCTACGTTGCCCCATGGGATGATTCTCTCTTTTACAGGACTAAGTTGTACTTTGAAGCAGACTTATATTTGTCATCATCATCATCATCATCATCATCATGCACAGCATGGGAATTGCAGCCTACGATGCTCAGCCCAAATATTGATGAAATATACTACATGCCTATTCTTGACTGGAATGTGCTCATGTCTTGGTAAATCACATTTAACCTGGGAAGTTTGTATGCCTGCAAATTAAGTTGTCAATTAGCTTTTCTTACCTCAAGTTTATTTTTCAAATCTATCCCTCTCAAATAAAAAGGTTCATGTTTCAGCATGTATTAATAACATTTCTTATCCTACCAACATAATTTAGTATGTTTATATAAAGCATACTTAATGTTTTTAAAATTAATCACATCATTGTGTTCCTTTATCTTTTAGACAACTTCCTAGTGGTCATACCCACATAAAGGCAGGACAATGGGAACACAATGCGATGTACACCACTCTATGTGAGCTGCAGCTGTAATGTGCCTGGGCTACAATGATCCTGCCTGGGTGGGATAAAAGTATGTAATAAACCCTCTGAAATAATGTTTATATTACAAATATGAATATTAAATGTGTTCTTAAATTCAAAAGGTTACAAAGAAAAATATAAAAAAGGCAAAACGTATGTTATTTATTGTGTCATTACATTTTGTTTATATATCTATTGCAATTTTTAGATTGTGATTTGGTAGGGTTAACTTTTTTTAATTATTATGTGATTAGGTCATGTGTATGATGTAGTGATTTATGCTATGTTTTTTTTGTGTTTATTTGGAAGGTACATATACACATATACACACGCACACACACACACACACACACACACACACACACACGCTCACGCGCACACACACGCTCACGCGCACACACACACGCACACTTACAAAAACATATACACAGAAACAGATATGCCGATGTAGAGAAGGTATGTCATACATGTACAAAAACTCAGGTAGACAGTCACAGGGAAAGTCACATACACACTACATCAGACAGACAGACACATTAAATATACCCGACATTTTGAGCGTGTCCTCTTCAGATGAAATGAACAAATGCATAAATTACATTTATTGCAGGCTATTTTTTATCAGCTACAGAGCAAAGTGTTAGAACTCTACCACCTCTGCATGCACAAGCATTCAGTTTACACACACACAGAAACACAAATGATATCCTATTGCAGCTATACAAATTAGGTCTGTTTTTCCTCACTCACTAGCTGCAGCTTTCTCTAAGTGTTGGTTACTCACGTAGAATTTTTCAATATCTAAGCTATGATTTGTTAGGTGCTCTTGCTTTCTAGCAGGCTTTATCTGCTGATTAAAATCCTGTCGTAGAAAGCTGAATTTAATAAGGATTACTCAAATTCCAAATCCACTATCTAAACATAGCTTTTACCAGATGGTAAATATAGCAATCATATCAATTATATACTTTGTAGTGAGAAATGAAAGAGCTTTATACAGACAGCAAAAATAAGACCCAAAGCTATGTAGCTTCTTATTGCAAAGCTTAATCAAAATAAAGAAAAGTCTGTAAGCTAACTATATTCAAACAGTATTCCATTTGAACATTTAATTGGTCTTAAATAACAGATTTAACAGATTAGACTGTTAAATCTGATAGAGTGTCTGAGGAACTATGGGGAGAGGTATGTGATATTATCCAGTAGGTGACAACAAAAAATGGTAAATACAAAGAAAATTATGAAGGCAAAATGTCAGATTGTGGAAGCTTTCACAAGTGAAAGAAGAAACAAAAAGGTCAAAAGGCAATGGTGATTTAAAACAATATGTCAGTTTGAATGCACAATTTCAGAGATTAGCAAGAAGAGGTAAAACTGCACATTTAAATGAGAAATGAAATAAAATGGAAGAAGAAGATAATAAAATGAGAAAGATAAGTGAGCTCTTAAGGAAGACAAGCATTAAAAGAAACTTACAGGTAAAATTGGATATAATAAAATATTAGAATGCAAGGGACTTCTCAAAAGCAGAAGATTTTAAGAAGTGGCAGGAATATACAGAAGAACTATATAAAAAGTATACTAATTATATGGATAACATATAACGGTATGTTCTCTGATCTTAAGTCAGACATCTTGAAGAGTGATATTAAATGGGCCCTAAAAAGACTTGCTAATGACAATGCTGAAGGAAGTCATGAAAATACAACTAAATTGTTTCAAATCCTGTAAAATATTTCTGTTACAGAGTTGCTTATAATTTGCAGCAAATTTGCAAAACACAGCAGTTACTATTGAATTGGAGAATAGTGAATTTATATTTAATTCCCTATAAATAGCACTGCTAAAACATGCTCAAATTATTGAAGAATTACACCTGTTTTACATGCTAATAAGGTAATGTTAATTATTCTGCAAGCCAGACTTTAACTTTATATGAGCGAAGAACAGCCAGCTGAACAAGCAGGTTTTAGAAGGAGCAGAGTCACCGAGGATCAAAACTGTCGAAATCCATGTGGTAATAGAGTCTCAGAAAAATACTTCTGTTTTATCAACTACTCTAAACTGTTTAGCAGTCAGGAGTATAAACACTGGTAAGTCCTTAGTGAAATGGGGGTGCTATGTCACCTTATTTACCTTGAATCTGTGTGCAGAACAATAAAATAAACGTAGAACTCAATATGGGCTAACTGGCTAGTGTCAAGATTGGAAAAAAAATATGACAAGATTGTATATTGTCACATAACTTAATTAATGTATATACTGAATTCAAGAAATGCTAGGTTATGCAAATCAGATACCAGAGTAGAAACTGGCAGAAGAAATATTAGCAACCTTATCTAAGAAGATGATGCCACTCTGATGGCAACAAAAGAGGAGGAGGAACAGGAGTGGTTGTTGAAGGGGTGAAAACAGAAAGTGCAAAAGCTGTCTTATTGCTCAGTATCAGAAAACTAAGATTATGTTATCTAGCCCTATCAACTATTTGCATGCAGATAGGGAAGTAGTGCAGTCAGTGCAAGGTTTTATCTTCGGGGATCAAAGATCTCTGCAGATGATGATTGTTGCCATGAAATTAAAAGATACTTGCTTTTTGGGTGGGGAATCAGGGAAAATCTGGTTAAGGTATTAAAGATTAAGATGTCATCTTATCAAAAACAGTCCTTAAAATGAAAGTTATACTTTTCCTAGTATTGACATATGGTTGTGATAGCTGGACTATAAGCAAAGTTGTATGCCAAGAATTGATGCCTTCAAGCTGTGGTGTTGGAGAAAACTTTTGAGAATTCAGGAAGATCAAATGTCAGTACTTATAGAAATAAACCCACATTGTTCGCTGGGAGATCTGACAGGAAAATTAAAAGTCAAATGCTTTGGCCATGTAGTGCAAATTTAGGATTCACTACAGAAATCACAGATGTTTGAAAGACCAAAAGCGTAAGAAATTGGGGGAGGCAGAGGCTAAAATGGATAGACACCATTACTGAAACAATGAATATAAATTTACAAGAACAACCAGATTTGATGCCACAGTTCTTGAGATCATGAAGAGTTTGACTTAAATGACTGACAGCAACAACAAAGAACTTTGCACTTTTCTATCGCTGCAGCCTTAGACCTGTAATATTCTAGGATAGTCACTCTTGCTTGTAGTAACTTCTCTGCAGCTAATATGTTGAACTCTGTCTCCTTCACCATTCAGGGGAGTAATTCCCTGAAAGCATTTACCACTCAACTAAAGGTACCAGTCTTTGCTTATCCAGGTACAGGTGCTTCTTATGAAATATTTCAACAATGTTGCTTCCATGTTGTTTGCCTCACATCTGAGACATGGTATTCTGACATAGATTGGCATAGACAATGTAGTACTATAAATATGTCACTAATTATGTCACAAATATAATCTGTACTTTTACTGTGATTTTTATTGACTATTTGTTACTTATGTAGGAATGAATTTATCTTTTCAGTATAATTGGTCATGGAAGAAAAAGTCCACTTATTCCACTCCACCTACTTCCAAAATGAAAATGAAAGTCAAAGTTCTTTATCTGTATCTTCCCCATCCCACTGCTCATCAGTAGCCTCACTGCACTCCCACCCAGCCTGTTTGCTGCATCCTGCCATCTCTTTTATTTGGTCTTTGACCAAGTGACATCACATTTCCAGCTGACCTGTGGTGCAGTATGCAGCCTTCCCAAATGTCATGTTAATATCTGAATGTTGCAACTAGTCCTCACTAATGTAGTAACAATTTGCCTCCATGCAAAACTACTGGACAGTAATCAATATCTCACAGTCAACCTACTCACTGGTCCAGATTCCAATAGAGTTGTTCTCAGTGGAAGTCTGCCCTGATTCCAAAAAATTTACTCTCATTGTAAGTGTGTCATCCTACAGATCAGACACTAAACCAAGGCATAAGTGAGCCATGTCTACATACACTTAAGAAAAGCTACAGACATGACTACCAGTGAGCTTTTTTTTTGTATGTAAATTGATACAATTTTCCATGGCTTAATTTCAAAACAGGCCCTCAGATTTGTACTCTTTTTATATGTAAACTGGGAAGCATTACCCAGTTGTTGGTATACTTTTGGTTTGTCAAAAATAATGGATTTAAAGGTCAAGCCAACAAGTTATCTAGGTTGATTTCTGAAAAGCTGATCATTGTGAAATTAGATGTTTTAAGATACATTATTTTTGGACAGATGTTACAAATATAATATGATTAATGGGATTTTTTGTTATAGAAAAAAATAGACTCAGTGTATAAACCTATTTTGATGATGAATAATGATGGATTTACAGAAATGGGATCTCACCAGGTTAATATCGGTCATAGCATCTCCTTAGAGTATAGCCTTGAGTCCTCTAATATTAGATGGAATTGCTTCTAGACCAAATACTGTCTTGTACAGTTCCCAAAAACTGGTAACCTCCTCAGCCTGAGGAACAGTAAAAAAACTGTTCTGCATTCCCATAACTGTAGCAAACTGCTTGTTACAACTGTAACAAACATGAAGTTGGAGTTGCAACTATGCACTTACACAGTGAATGCTTCATCCATGACTACAAATGCAGCATGAGCATTCTTTTATGAAGCCAGGATATCACTGTGGCTTCATAAATTTATGCCAGTACTACATTCTCACACCCAACTGCATCTCTTAACAGCTTTCACCTCTTGTCACCACCACTGATATTAGACATATTTTTGATTACACCAGAAAGATTAAGTAGCCCAAACTTATACCAAAAAGCCATTATGTGAACTTACAATAGATAACAGGAGATGAAGCACACTTTGTAGCAGCAATCATGTAGTATACAGTATCTGGCTGTCTGCAACAGTTATGAGGCATTTAACACAGGTAGACGTCTCATAGACTGTTGCAGAGAAATTAAAACGCAGTAGAAGTAAACAGGGCACAAATGCTTTATACAAATATTCATTAATTCTCACATTAGATTTTTTGAGTAGAAAGTGTTGCCCAGAAGCAGGGGGTGGTGACACAAAAATATATAACCATAATCCATGATAGATGTGTAATTTAAAAATTAAATTCCAATGCACCTCATTGCACAAGATCAATGGTTTCTAAAAAGTGTATTCTATGGAATACATGACATATCCCTGCCTATGATATACACTAAATTCTACAGAAATAATTCCACATATATAATTCTACAGACAGTTCTAAACACAGAATTTCACAGAATTCTACAAATAGAATTTTACAGATAGATTTTGAATGGAAGAATTTTAGAGACAATACTAAGCACAGATCTCTACAGATACAATTCAATGGCATTGTATATACAGACTTTTAAACAGAGGATTATACAGATACTGTTCTAAACACAAAATACTTAATATAAAAAAGGAATTTTACAGACAGAATTCTAAACACAACATTCCATATCCAGACCTTTACAAAAATAATTCAACAAAAAAGAATTTTACTGATAGAATTTGAAACACAGCATTTAAAGACACAATTCTAAACATACATTTTTAAATATGGAATGCAACAGACATAATTCAAAGCACACACAGTTCTAAATAAAGAATTCTACACATTATTCTAAACATACAATTCTAAACATATAAGACCAGATTCATAAAGGTTACCACAAAACGTACACTATGTGTGCATTTAGTGTAACCTTTCTGCGTGAATAGACAGCAGAAGCATTGTGGTGGGGCTGTTCTTGAATTTAGAATGTGTACACAAAGTGTGCACATAGTATATACTTTGTGATAACCTTTATGAATCTGACCTATAGTTCTATAGATGCAGTTCCAAAGACAGAATTCTAAACACATTTAAAACACAGAACTACAGATTTCTAAACATAGAATTCTACAGCAAGAAATTTACAGCTATATGAAATAAATTCTTAGGTGTGGTTTGTTTTCATTTGTATAATTGTATGATTGCCTATGTAGTATTTGATGGTTTAATAAAGATGTTTCATGTTTAAAAAAAGGGCAGGAATTGAATCATTTATGTAATGTTGCTTAGGTTATATGATATATAGAATATATGTGAAGTAAAATGTTTGCTACGTCAATTATAGTATGATTACTTTTATATGAATAGAAATGTGCCTATGTCACAAGTGATAATTTAATAAAGGTGCTTGGAAAAAAAAATATGTTTTTAAAATTCCATTAATATCAAAATAGAATTGTATGTGCTTTCATATTTCACATACCTCTAGATTTAAGGAAACTCAGAACAATGTTAAAATGAATTTACTAAAAAGGAATAGATTAGTATTACGGTCTGATTGCTTTGAAAAAGGAAAGCCTAAGTCCTCAGAATATTTAATGAAAGAATAGAAGTTGGATGAATCTGCTAACCAGTTAATATTATCCATCAGTAAGAAATTAAATGACTTTGTGGATAATATGAGCAGAGAGGGACAGAACACTCTTTGCCCATTATATGAATATATGAATACTATTATTGAAGGTTGATCGACCTACAAAGGAAGCTTGTTCAAGTTATATAAGTTAATTATAAATAATAATAATAATTTTGATTCAAAATTCTGGAACTTTTTAGATAGTAGTGAATTGGGTGACTCAATAGATGTTAACAAAAAATTTTGTTACTTAAATCAGTTAATCAACTTCAAATTTATACTGGAAAGTTTTTTATGTGGAGTTATATATATATATATATATATATATATATATATATATATATATATATATAATTTTTGTTACTGTCTATAAAATCGCAAAGTTTAGTAAAATGACTTCTTTAATTTGTCAGAGATGTAGTAAAGACCGAAAAGCTAAATGGATACACATGTTTATGGATTGTGAAAAATTAAATGTATACTGGGACGAGATAAGTATGTTTTTAAGGGGTTATGGTTTGATAATTGTTCTATAACTAGATCAGTAAATTCTAATGACTGCTCTAATTCCTGTATCTGTAAAAGCCAATGAATGGAAAATGTTTTAAGCTGTCTTGGCAGCTGTTAGAAAAGTTATTACAAAAAATTAGAAATTGAACTCAGTTTAGTTCCTACATTCAAAGAATTTTAAAATTTAATAGGAATACTATGTAAAACTGAAAAAGAAGTGATCAGAATAAGGCCTATAAATCATACTAAGACTTTTAGTGGTTGGATAACCTTAAAATATTGTTATTGAAATACTAGGACTATTAATGTGTTAATTGTATAAGATTACCTTGATAATTCAATGTATTCCTGACATTGTATAGCAATATGTGATGTTGAATTTCTTCCTTTCTGAATATATGTTATAGGTATGTTAGATTAATAATCAAAAAAAAAAAAAAAGAAATGTAAACATAGAAATATACAGGCAAAGTTTTCCAGATAGAATTCTGAACTGAGAATAATACAGATTGACTTCTGTAGACAGAATTCTACAGCTAAGACTGTGAGACACAAATTCTACAAATATAATTCGAACACAGAATTCTGTAAACAGGGATATGCAGAACAGTACAAACAGAATACGAAATTCAGAATTCTACAGATCACATTCTAAATGGAAATCAACAGATAGACCTCTAAACATGGAACTTTACACATAAAAGTCTAAACAGAGAATTTTACTAAGTGACTTGTAAACAGATAATTCTACATGTAGAATGCCACATATAGAATTCTTACACATAATTTTGTACCCAAAATTCTAAACACAGACTTCAACAGCTACAATTCTACTTCTGCAATATTAACACAACATTCAAAAGATAGAATTCTAAACACATAATGTTAGACAGAATTCTAAACATGGAATTTTGCAGGTAGACATGAGATGTAGTTTATTAACTTGAATGTCAACTGTTAGAGTTTTACCTACTTATTGCCAATTGCTCAGATTATAGTCAGGACAGTTCACAACCGATGAGGTTAGAAAGGTGTTTTCAGCATGGGGCAATTCCTCCTGTGCCTTCAACATAGAGGTACTACTTTTGCATCATTTGATAATAAATACTTTGCCTCTGAAGTCATGCAAACTTGGAGAAAGTGTATTTGTAGACACTGCCTGTGTATTTAAGTGTCCAGTACTGAATGCACAGATGAGTGTTCAGATGTAACAAAAGAGCTGCTAGCAGTTGAACAGTGAAATTTTAAACAAAGACTAAAATTCTCAACAGAGAATTCTATAGATAAAACTTTACAGGTGGAATACTAACTGCAGAATTCTAGACATATAATTCCAGGGACAGAAATCTAAATGCAGAACACAAAACACGTCAATAGATAATATCTCAACTGCAAAATTCTACAAATCAAATTCTAAACATAAAACTCCACTGACAGAATTTTATAGACAAAAATCTAAACCCCAAAATACTAAAAACAGAATGATAACAATAATATTGTAAACAAACACTTTTGTGGACAGAGCCCTAACAGAATTCTACTGATAGAATTGACAGAACTTCACACAATTCTTTAGATAATGTTCTGAACCCAGAATTCTACAGATAAAATTCAACAGACAGAAAACAAAGTGAAGAACTTTACAGAACACAGATATCTTAAAAAAAAATCTAAACATATAATTCTACAGCAAGATCTCTAAAGAGCTGTATACAACTTTTTACAGATAAAATTCTAAACAGAGATTTTGTAACTAGATTTTTTTCAAGAAAAATTCTACAGATAGATTCCTAGAGATAGAATTATAAACACAGAATTCTAGATTTATAATTGTATAGAATTCTAAACCCAGAATTTTGCAGTTAGTATTCTAAATACAGAATTCAAAATACAAAATTCAGCAGATAAACTATGAAATATAGAATTCTGCGGCTAAATTGTAAACAAAACTTTGCAAATAGAATCTAACAGAAATCTATAGTTTTTGAAAGACAGCATTCTGCAAATAAAATTCTAAATACAGAAGTTTGCAAACAAAATTTTTATACACAGAATTATGTTAACAAAAAAATTATATAACTAGAACTCTAAGCACAGAATTCTATACATAAAATTCTAAACCCAGAATTCTATAGATAGAATTCAACAACCTGAATACTAAACAGAGAGTCCTACATGTATAATACTGAACATAGCATTACAAAGATTTAATTCTAAATACAGAATTGTGCAAATAGCATTCTACTGATAGATTCTTACAGATCAATTATGAACATGAAATTATACAGAAATAATTCTAAACATACATTTGTGCAACCAGAATTCTTCAGGCAATAATCTACAGAAAGAGCCCTACAGATAGAATTCTAAACATATAATTATACAGGTTAAATTTTGTAGATAAAACTCTAGAGACAGAGTTTTACATTTGGTTGTTTAATGTTAACTATGAATAATTATGTGTCATTTAATTGTCATGCAATTATTCAACCCCAAAATATCTAACACAATGGGATACTGCTACTCAAAACATTGACATTAAACATAAAATTGTACTGCTAGAATTTTAAACACAGACAGGATTATGAAGATAACATTCTCATCTTATAATTTGTATATAGAAATCTTATAAATACAGAATTGTGACAACAGAGTTTTAAACACTAAATACAAGTATAAACACAGAACACAGTATCCTAAAAAAATAATTTTGAACACTGTGTAACAGATAGAATTACGCAGCTTCCTAATTTCTAGTCAAAGTAGGATAACTCAAATGGCATAATAGCATTCTGAAGCTGTTGAATCTTCTTTGTTGAATAGGCAAAGTATTGGCAGCTTGAAAACATTGAGGTTAAAATACTTCAAAATACAAGGTAGAGCCATAGAGCACATATAGAAGTAAGTTATGGAGGATGTTTGCAGCAGCTTTTCCTGACCTGCTTGTTGATAAAATGTTTAGTGACACAGCCTTTTAGATGCTGTGCTCACATTCTGGTTCTGGGAAGTTTTTTTTATACATTATTGGAACTCAAATCCATTCAATATTATGACTGCTGGTACACATTGTCAGTTTGTCAGTTATACACTTTGTCAATTTAAGTTTTATTAGTTTGATGGCATGGAATGGACTCTATTCTTGTGGTTATTATCTCTGTGGACAAGTTATTTATTTATTTAGCTGTCTGATTTATTTGTGTATACTTTACTATATTACCTTATGGCTTAATTTATTTACTTTACTTACTTGTGTGTCAGTGTTCTGAAGCTGCCATTACTTTGCCTATTCAGATGCTCGATAGTTCAGAATGCATTATGTCATTCAGGTTATCCTGCTTAGATTAGAAGGTAGATTACCAAATTCCACAGGTAAATTTCTAAATACAGATCTCTGTGGACCGAATTGTAAGCACAAAAATTTGTAAATATAGAATTCTTCAGGCAGAATTTCACAGATTCCTACAGATACAGTTCTGAAACACAAAATCCTATTGATAGAATTCTATACTTATATTTCCAGATAGAAATCTAAACCAAGGATTTTACAGACTGAATTATAAACATATAATTCTAAAAAGACAAAACACAGAATTCTATATATCAAATTATATAGAACCAACTATATGAAAATAATTTGACAGAAAGAATTCAACAGCTACTGATCCATAGAGAATATTCTAAACACAAATCCTGCAGCTAAAATTATAGGGTCTATATTATAACAACGATTGATCAAATGATCGAACATTGTTATATCGAACTCTAAAGTTCGAATTCACAGGAAAAAAATCGCTGTTCCCAAAAAAAAAAAAAAAAAAAATAAGACATTAAACATTGCATAAAGTGGGAGACTTCACCTCCAACACCCCTGACATGGGGGGCTGTGCCCTCCACACCCCCCCTACATAAATATACCAACTCCAAGATCGCACTACAGTGCTGAAAATGGCAAGGTGATGGAAGAGGCCAAGAGACTTCTTTACCCAGGGAAAGAATTTGCTTATATGCCACTTCGTCATTTTGCCTTTTCGACATTTCAAGTTTGACTAAGATGCATTCGACAAAATACGTCTTCAGTCATCTGATAGGAACCCAAATTATAAAGGCAAAAATTCTAAAACAAGTTCCAAATACAGAATTCTTTAGATAACATTCAACAGAAAAATATCTGCAGCTAGACTTATACAAAAATAATTTTACAGATATAATTGTAGACACAAAATTTTAAAGAGAAAGACTTTCAAACAAAGAATTCTTCAGAAATTATTCTAAACATGGAATCCTACTTTGAGAATCTGAGTCGTAGAATTCTGACAGAACTTTGCCAATAGAATTTTATATAGGTTTCTACAAACAGATTTCAAAAACACAGACTTCTACAAATGTAATTATGAACTCAGATTCATGCAGGTAGAAGGAGCAAACACAGAAATTCAGTAGAGATAATTCTGAACACATAATTTTATACTTAGAACTCGAAACATAAAAACTACAGTTTGAATTATTAAGAAAAAATTCACAATATACACACATTATTTTACAGTCAAAAGTCTTAAACACAGGGTTCTACCAAATGTATTTAAAAATTGGAATTCTAAATCCAGATTTCTATGGAAGGAATTATAATTATGGATGTATGAATTGCAAAGATAGCTTTCAAAATGCAGAATTGTACAAATAGTATAAAAATATAGAATGCTAAACACAGATCAGGATTCGGTAAGGTTCAATCACCCTAACATGGTGCTGTATGGTGCTGTACCTTAAAGACATGCAGCACCATGTAGGACTGGCCCCATAACCATGATGAATGTTAATAAGGCTTTCAGGGGAGAGACATACATTTTTTGAGAGACAAAGGGAAAGCCTTATTAGGATTCATCATAGCTATGGGGCCATGATGAATGCTAATAAGGCTTTCCAGGGGAGAGCCATACATTTTTTTGAGAAACAAAGGGAAACTTGTTTGGTAATTTATTTGGATGACACTAAAGCATTTTACTCCTTACACCATACTCAAACAATTGAATATTTACAATGATAAAATATAAATACTTTGGGTCTTGAATTGGATAACAAACTGGTTAACAGAATAGGAGCAATATGTTAACTTTAAAAGTAAAACTTCTAGGTAGTTACCTATTAATAAGGGGGTCCTGGAAGGGTAAGGTCTGGGGCCTGTATTGTTTAATGTGGTGTTTGTCAGATTGCCTATATCCAACAAATATTGTGTCTTCAAATATGCAGATGACTGTAAAGTTAGAACTGAGATCAGAAATCTTAAGGATATCAGTGGTTTAAACTTGAATCTAAATAAAATCCACTTATAGGTGACCGGAATAGGTCTCAGGTGTAATTATAAAAAATGTAAAGTTTTACAGTTTAGACACTAGAAAGAATTAATGTTAGAAATAGGTGGTAAAAAACTTGAAGTGGTAAAACAGATTAGGGATCCTGCAATAATCACTGTTAATGATCTATCCTTCAAATTCTTACATAGGACATTATGGTTAGAGGCATGAGAAAGATTGGATTAGTCCTTGGTACAATGGATTTGAGCAACCCAAAGGTCTGAAAGCCATTATTTATAACACTAATAAGATCATAGTGTAACTATCAAATTGATACAAAGGAGGTAAACAAAAAAATGTTATTTATGAAAATTTTAAATGACGTGGAAAGATTAATACATCTAAATCTTTACAACTCATCTATAAGTTAGCAAGAAGTAAACTGTGTCTAGCATTTAGCACTTCTAGAGAAAAGGTGTTACGTGAAGATCTATGTCTTTCATTAAAATATCAACCTGTAGGAATGAGAAAAAGGGAATTTTGCTCAGAAAAAAAAAATTAAAAGAACTAAAAAAAGAGATGGCGTATTACCCAGAGTATACCAAGATTGTGGAGCATTCTTCCCCTCAGAAATCTTGAATTTTATAAAAAGTCAAATTGACAATTTTATTGGAGAGAAAAAGTACTAATTTAATACAAAGAAGACTGCCATATTAAAGGTCTAGCTGACTGATGGTGGCAAGAAATTAAGTATGTAATTATATGACTGTGTAATTAGCAATGTGCTCTCTTCCCTTGAACTATCTCCAGAAAGTCATCTATATAGCTGAGTGATTCAAGAAGTCACTCTGCCATGTAGATCAGCATGACCGGCTTCACCACATCATGGTAGTGATCATGGCCAAAAGGCCATTTCAACTATCTGCCATGACTGTGGAATGGGGTTCAGGATGTGGGAGCCACTATATACAATGGAGAACCCATTGGAAAACTGCCTTAATGGCACCAACAGCAGTACTGGGATTAGGGTGGGGAGATTCACCAGACACCAGAAATGACTCTTAATAGCAAGTGCCATAATGACAGTGACAACAGTACAGGAATTGGGGATTGGAGTCATTAGACACCAGAGATTACACTTAATAGCAAGTGCTGTGTGGGGATTGGGGCAGGGGAGGTTAACTAGGCATCAGGGATTGCTGTTAATAGTAAATGCTGTAATGGAACCAACAGCAATATGGGGATCAGGGAGTCCTACACACCAAGGAAACATGTAAAATGTTATTGCCTTAATATCACTGACTTAAAGATGGGAATAGGGGTGTAGGGGAATCATGGGAGGGCATACAGGTCAGAGATAGATACAGGGACTGTGGTGTGTGTGTATGTTTGTGTGTGTGTGTGTGTGTGTGTGTGTGTGTGTGTGTGTGTGTGTGTGTGTGTGTTCATGCTTTGTGTGCTTGTGTATGTGGAAGAGTGACTGGGGGAATGCCAGTGCCTACATGAACAACAGCTTTCTACCATGACATGGAGAGCAGTAATGATCTGCACATCACATTAGTAAAATGCAATTTAGAGACATGCAAATTAGTATTGAGGCCTTGCCTCATCCTGGCTAACATGTCTCTGAATCATAAAATGGTACATCATGGGAACAGAGCCTTTGTAGCATGAGCCATAGAGTGCATGCTAGGCCCTTTAAAGAATCCTCGGGATAGAAGCAAGAAATTATTCAAAATAATTCCACATATAGAAATTTGCAGAGTTCTAAGCACATAACTATACATTTAGAATTCTAAATGCAGAATGCTACAGATGCATTTCCACAGACAGACTTCTATAGATACCTCTTAGAGCAGAAATCAAGAGATAGAATTTGCAGATCAAATTTAGCTAATGAATTCTAACCACAAGCCACTCCAGTGGCTACAGTGATAAAGTCCTGACTATTGCCCAGCTGAATCTGGTTTGATTAATGGCTTCGGGAACTGACAAGAGTGGTTGGGAAGGGATAGGGATGTCAATCCCAAGTGGGAGGCCACCCATTGATACACTCCCTAAGGTGAACCATGGTCCAAAGAAGGAAGTTGCCCTTGGCTGTAATCAATAAGCATGGGACTGATTAGGTCATAAACAAAAATCCCCAAGGACCAAAGCACAAATGAGTTGAGCAGCTCCCAGGATATCCAAGGATCCATGACTTACCCCAGCAAACATGGAGTAAGTATGAGGGGTTAGAGGGCAGTTGCCTGGTAGACCTTGAGTGAACAGTGAGTACTAGGGGGCCAGTCAGGTAACAATGTGTTTCCGTGAGGAATGAAAAAAAATAAAAAAAAAAAAAAGAAAGGAATTCTAAGCACAAAATTCTGCAAACAAAAGTTTAATGATACAGTTCCACAAATAAAGTTTTATTTTATATAGCTAGAATTCTGAATACAGAATTGTATATTTAGAAATCTAAACAAAAATGCTACAGATAAAGGTGTGCAGTTTTTATACAGAATTCCAAGGAAGAATTTCAGGAAATGGAATTTCAAAATACATACGCATACAAATATAATTCCACAGACAGAATTCTAAACACAGATTTCAGTAGAGTTTTGCAAATATAATTCTAAACTTAGAACTCTATAGATAAAAATCTTTAGACATAATTTTAGAAATAGAACTCTGACTACACAGTTATGCAGCTATATTCAAGACAGAATTCTCCAAACAGAATTTTACACATAAAATTCAAAGGAAAGCATTCTATACACAGAATTCTAAACAGAGAGCTCTACAAATAAAATTCAGCAGGGAGAGAGAGTATTAAACAGTTTAAATTCAAATAATAAAATTCTACAGCTAGAATTATAATCACAGAATTCTGAAGATTTGTGTATTGCTACCTTTAGATAAATTATACTTTGTAAAATTAATGTGCATGACACTACCTAGGATAATTTTATATCTATGACTTATGTCACTTGTTGACATGTAACCTGTGGAGCTTTTCTCCCCTGGACTCCACTGAAAATGGACCTGGTCCAGTTGAATTATCCCGGTTAATAAATGTAAAATAAAAATAAAATAAAAATAAAAGATACTACTGAGCATCTACAGTACTAATGTCAGAGTTGTTTATCTAAACAGTGAATTCAATGAAAGCTCTACAGATAGAATTCCAATAGACAGAAATATGCAGATAGAATTATAAGCACAAATTCTGCAGATACAATAGTAAGCACAGAATTGTGTAGATAGATTTCTAAATGTTAACTTCTACTGGGATACTTTTAGACATGATTACAGAGAAGACTACAGATATATTTTTTACCCTCAGACTTCTACAGATTCAATTCTGAACATAGAATTCTGATGAAAGAATTCCAAATACATAGTTCTAATGGAATAATTCTAAATAAACAATTTTAGAGAATTACAAACACAAAATTCTACCCATAGCATAACTATAATTTGCACATGTGGTATTCTAAAGTTGAAATCTACAGGTAGAATTTAAGGGTAAGACTCTACAGATGGACTTGTATGGAAGAATTTGAAACAGCGTGTACAGAATTATAAGGATAAAATGTTAAATATAGAGTTGTGGACTGAATTATATACATACAATTCTATGCATAAACTTCTACACCTAGAAACTTAAACACAGAATTCTACAGATCAAGTTTTTAGGTTGATACTTACTGACAGAATTTGACAGAGAGAATTCTGAACATAAAATTCTACACTAGAATGCTAAACAAAGAAATGTATTGATTGATATTTGACAAAGAATTGTACAGATGGAATTCTGAACACAGAATGCTACTGAAGAGCTTGTAAAATGTATATATTTAGTGTTCTGCATACAGAATTCATAGCATAACATCATGCAGTAAGAATTCCAAATGTAGACTTAGCAGTTAGAATTATAAATACAAACTTTTACAAATGTCTAACTACAAATCAAATGACCAAGTTCATCAGAATTACACAGATAAAATTATATACCAAAAACTATATAGATAAAAATTGACAGCTAGAGATACAGAGTCCTTCAGATAAAAGTTTAAGCACATAAAATTATAAATAAAAGTCTATAGAAATGCAAACGTCTTAGAATTATTGACTCAGATTATATATATATATATATATATATATATATATATATATATATATATATATATATATATATTAAATGATAAAGCTCTAAGCACAAAATGTTACCGAATACCAAGCACAGACTGCTACAGACAGACATTTACAACACAATTCTAAATGGAATCATATAGACAGAGATCTAAAGATAAAATTCTAAGTATGCAAATCTAAATACAAAGCAAGGAACTCTACAGATTTAATTTTACAGAATGAGATTTATAAACATAATGCTAAAAACATAATTCTACAGATAGCATCCTAAACATAGAAATCTACATACAAAGTAGAAAATTTAAACAAAATATCATCAGGCAGAATTCCAAACACATAGTTTCACTGTAAGACTAGTAAACAAAGAATTCTGCAAATAAAATTCCATACAGGGAATTCTTAACACAGATTCTATATCAAGAATTCCGAACACAGACTTCAAGAGTTAGAATTTGTTCTTAACACATAATTCTGGAGATAGATTTCTAAACCCAGATTTCTATGGGTAAACTTCTAAACACAGAATTCTAAGCTAGAATTCCAAACACTGAATTCTACAGATAGACTTCTTTAGTTACAGTTCTAGAGACAGAATCTACAGCTAGAACTCTGAATACATTACTGGGTAGAAATAGTGGAATAGTTAGAAGTCCATGGACTGAACAAAATTAAATCCTAAGTAAAGTATTCTACAGATAGACTTTTAAACACAAAGTTTTATGAATAGACATTTAAATGCAGAATTATATGGACATACATTTAGACCTAAGTGTTTTAGCAGGGCAGTAAGCCCTCCCCCAATCTTCCCCCACTTAAAATTCAACAGCTAAGATTTGAAAAAGTAAATTTACAGCTAGAATTCTAAGCACAAAATTATACAGATAGAAATTTAGAGACATGAGTCTAAGTAAGGAGCCTTACTTTTTGTTATAGCTTGGGTAATTGATGCTTAGACTGTTCTGGCATCCTGTATAGACTTGGAGAACAGAATGAAAGTGAAAGTTGAGTTTTTCTCATTGACATTCATATTCTGTTTTGGGGTATTGGGATTTACCTCACATCAGGGGCTTCCTCCTGAATTATTTTATATGTTTTGCAAATATAGGAACACTGCTGTTTTGACTGGTAACCTTCCAATGTTCTGGAGTTGATTAACCCCATGTTGATTAAATGAGTCACAATTATATGTAGTAAACCCATTTAAACACAATTCTACAAGCAGAATTCAAAACACAGAAGTTTAGAAGTTGAATTCTACAAATAAAATTCTAATATCAAATTATGCAGATAGAATTCCAGCTTTGGAATTTTGCATATCAGATTTTGCATGTCAACTATACTGATAGAATTCTTCAAATGGAATTTAACAGATACTATTCTAGAGACAGAACACTAAACACAGAATTAAAGTTAGATAAAATTCTACACACAGATATCTGTAGGTAGATACTCACAGACTTCAACAGATAATTCAAAGCATAAGGTCTACAGATTTTTATCTATTCATTTAATTTTTTAGTAACTGGGTAGGCGGAATGGCCCAGAAACCCTTTTTGCTATAACCTGGGCTCAGAGACAACACACTGTGAAGGAAATTTAAGTTTTAAATTTAAAATATGAAAGAGTGTTATTTTTACATAGCTGCAAAACCTTATGAAGTTCATATACAGTTATTACACAGTAATTGTAAGGTAGAATGTTATACACTTTTTATACATTTCTAACAAAGTAGCATTTTTACATTAGATTTGTATTAGTTTACATGGGTTCCACCACAGTTTGGCTATTTGAAATTGTTTCCTAAAAGTTTAAAATGGAATTTTATTGAAAAAACTCTGAAGTAATAAAATGTCATCTGCATAGAGGGTTAAGTTCATGAAACTCATCAGTAATATCATTAATGAAATTAATGTACTAATGGGCATAGTACAGTGAAGGTAG
The DNA here is from genome assembly GCF_019279795.1 of Protopterus annectens. Classification (NCBI taxonomy): domain Eukaryota; kingdom Metazoa; phylum Chordata; order Ceratodontiformes; family Protopteridae; genus Protopterus; species Protopterus annectens. Next base: position 643,927,770 of record NC_056729.1, on the reverse strand, counting down.
AGGTTAAAGTTTTCAATTTCTTTAATAATCCTTTAGTTTCTATTTCAGAAATAGCTCAGAATGTACATTTGAACTTTGGAGTTACTTTAAGTATTTTGCTGGTTAGAGCTGGGGTTACTGATGGTTTCAGTGGAAGGGCTGATAAAGTGTCTATATGTTCTGATGGATCAATGTTAGAGTTATTAGTGACAATATTGGTGAGAGAGGTGGAGTTGAAAGACTGTCTTGTTAGGTGTTTTATTTCTTTCAAATTGTTTTAGATTATTAATTACAAACATTTGTATATTTCTAAATAAATTAATTTTGCTGAGTTTATAGCTATTCTTGCTTATTTTCTCAAGGATAGGTACTTTTCATGTAGGGGGACATTAGATGGATTTTCATTCCAGGTACATTTCACTGGTAAGCCAAGCTCATTTCTGGCCTCATATTCTTTTATGTACACAAGGGAAGATAGAGTTTTGGATAGCAGAAAGAGTATCAATTACATATTATTAAAGGGAAGACGAATTTATAGGATTCACTGAATTCTACAGAATGAATTCTAATTACAGAATCCTAAACTTTGGTTTATACAGAAAGAATTCTAAGCACAGAATTATACAGACAAAATTCTCAACTGAAAATATTAGAGATAAAATTCAAAACCAAAATCTACAGAATGCATCCCATGCACTGAATTCTATAGATAGAATTTTCAGCTGGGAATTAAAAAATGAATTTTACATATAAAATTATTCAGACCACTAATAACAGACTTCTACAAAAAGAATTGAAAACATGAATGATATAGTAACATTCTTCATTTGGACTTCTGCACACACAAATCAAGACACAAACATCTATAAATAGAATTCTAAACAAATTGCATCTATGTATTTATAAGCACAGAACTCTAAAACTATAATTATAAATGCAGAATTCTTTAGATAAAATTTTTAACAGAAAATTGCATAGGCAGAATTTTGATCACATAATTCTACACCTATAATTGTAAACTAATAATTTTACAGAGGTATGTCTAAAAGATAGAATTTTTAATTTTGCAGACTGAAATGTGTGGAAGGAATTCTACAAATCTATTATAAATGTAGAATTCTACAGATAATATTCATCATATAGAGTTCTACAGCTAAAATGTTAAACACAGACGATGACAGAGAGAGAATTCTACAGAAACTTGCCAGCACAAAATCATAAATATATAGTTCTACAGAAATAAGTTCAGAGACATAATCTCAGACAAATTTCTACTTATAGAATTCTAAACAAAGAATTCCACAGCTAGATTTCTACAGACAGAATTTTAGACATGGATTTATATGAAAAAAGTCTACTGGCAGAATGTTAAACACAAAACTTTATAGACAGAATTCTATATCTAGAATTCTAAGCATAGAACTGCACACATATAATTCTACAAAAATATCTGCACAGATGAAGTTCCAGTGAAATAATTCTACAGATAGAATTAATCACAAAATTTTGTGAATTCAAAATGCAGAATTCTACAAAGTTCTAAATATGGAATTTTACATGTATAATTTAACACTTAAAATTCTCTACACAATATCCTACAAATAAAACTCGTAGCGTTGTCGCCTCACAGTAAGACGCTGTCTGGTTCGATTCTCAGCTAGAGCATCTTCTGCGTGGAGACATGCGTGAATGGGCATACCTTTGTTGAAGGTTGTGCGTCAGGGCTGGTAACTCGGCATGTAAAAAATCAACTACCAATCATTAGCGGACCGGAGTTCCGCTGTGGCGACCCCTAACCGGGAAAAGCCGAAAGACACAACAACAACAACAACATAGAATTCCCAAAACAAAAGTTCATAATTCTTAACAGAATTCTAGTGATAAAATTCTAAACACACAATTTAAGCATAATTCTAAAACATAATTCTAAACTAAGAATTGCATTAATAAAATTATTTACCCAAAACTGTACGTATAGAATTTGACAGACCAAATAATAAACAAATCATTCTACAGATTATATTTTAAGCACAAAGTTCTGTAGATAGACTTCTACAGATAAAATTCAAAACAGAATTCTACAGATAGAGTTTTACAGACATAATTTCAAAGATAGAATTCTAAACACAGAATTCTAGAGATAGCATTCTTCTTTTGGCTTTTCCCGGTTAGGGGTCACCACAGCGGATCACCTGCCTGCTCATGATTGGCAGTGAAGTTTTACAGTGTTGAGTTGCCAGCCCGGCTCCCAGCCTTCCACAGAAGGTACACACACACACACACAAACACACACACACACACACACACACACACACACACACACACACACACACACACACACACACACACACACATATGCACTCACTCACACCTAGGGCCAATTTAGTGTCCAATCCACCTACAACATGTCTTTGGGATGTGGGAAGAAACTGGAGCATCTGGAGGAAACCCATGTGACCACAGGGAGGACATGCAGACTCTGCACAGAAGGCACCCCAGCCGAGGATCTAACCAGAGAACCTCTTGCTGTGAGGCAGCATTGCTAACCGCTGCACCACCATGGCCGCCCATTCTACAGATAGCATTCTACCAGACTGATATCTACAGATTGCATTCTAAACAAAATTCTACAGATAAAATACTAAGCATTATAATCAAATGGTCTACATATAAAATTCTAACACAGAATTATACTGAATGATTTGCACACAAAGAATTTTCCAGACTGAATTATGCCTACATAATTATTGATGCAGACTTTCATATCTAGTATTCTAAACATACATTTCAACAAGAGACATTCTTGCATGACAATGTAAATTCTTAACAGATGATCCCAGAGATAAGATTTTATATAGGAGATTCTACATATAAAATTATAAGCACAAAATTCTACAGCTAGAATTCTAATCATATAATTCATATGATAAAAATGTACATGTACAATTTTAAAGACAGAATCCACAGACAGAGTTGTAAATATTGAATTCAATTGAAAGAATTCTAAAGATAGAATTCCAAAAGATATAATTCTGATTGGCTAGACAGAGGGACAGAGCTAGGAAAGATGTGCAGCAGGTAAAGGTGATAAAGGATAATGAGGGAAACATACTCACAAGCGAGGATAGTGTATTGAGGAGATGGAAGGAGTACTTTGAGGGGTTGATGAATGAAGAGAATGAGAGGGAGAGAAGGTTGGATGATGTAGGGATAGTGAATCATGAAGTACAATGGATTAGCAAGAAGGAAGTAAGGATAGCTTTGAAGAGAATGAAGAATGGAAAGGCTGTTGGCCCAGATGACATACCTGTGGAAGCATGGACCTGTTTAGGTGAAATGGCAGTGGAGTTTTTAACCAGATTGTTTAATGAAATCTTGGAAAGTGAGAGGATGCCTGAGGAATGGAGAAGAAGTGTTTTGGTACCGATTTTTAAGAATAAGGGTGATGTGCAGAGCTGTAGTAACTACAGAGGGATTAAATTGATCAGTCACAGCATGAAGTTATGGGAAAGAGTAGTGGAAGCAAGGTTAAGAAGGGATGTCATGATTAGTGATCAGCAGTATGGTTTCATGCCGGGAAAGAGCACTACAGATGTGATCTTTGCTCTGAGAGTGTTGATGGAGAAGTACAGAGAATGTCAGAAGGAGTTGCATTGTGTTTTTGTAGACTTAAAGAAAGCATATGACAGGGTGCCTAGAGAGGAGTTGTGGTATTGTATGAGGAAGTCAGGAGTGTCAGAAAAGTATGTAAGAGTGGTACAGGATATGTACAAGGGTAGTGTGACAGTGGTGATGTCTGCAGTGGGAGTGACGGATGCGTTTAAGGTGGAGGTGGAGTTACATCAAGGATCAGCTCTGAGCCCTTTCATATTTGCAATGTTGATGGACAGGTTGACGGACGAGATCAGACAGGAGTCCCCGTGGACTATGATGTTTGCAGATGACATTGTGATCTGTAGTGAGAGTAGGAAACAGGTGGAGGAGACCCTGGAGAGATGGAGATATGCTCTAGAGAGAAGAGGAATGAAGGTCAGCAGGACTAAGACAGAATATATGTGTGTGAATGAGAGGGAGGATAGAGGAATGGTGAGGATGCAAGGAGTAGAGGTGGCAAAGGTGGATGAGTTTAAATACTTGGGGTCAATAGTTCAGAGTAACGGTGAGTGTGGAAGAAAGGGGAAGAAGAGAGTACAGGCAGGATTGAGTGGGTGGAGAAGAGTGTCAGGAGTGATTTGTGACAGACGACTACCTGTAAGAGTGAAAGGGAAGGTCTACAAGAGGGTAGTGAGACCAGCTATGTTATATGGGTTGGAGACAGTGGCATTGACAAAAAGGCAGGTGTTTGAGCTGGATGTGGCAGAATTAAAGATGTTAAGATTTGCACTGGGTGTGACGAGGGTGGACAGGATTAGGAATAAGTATATTAGAGGGTCAGCCCAGGTTGGAAGGTTTGGAGACAAAGCCAGAGAGGCACGATTACATTGGTTTGGACATGTGCTTTGGAGGGATGCTGAGTATATTGGGAAAAAGATGCTAAGTATGAAGCTACCAGGTAACAGGAAAAGAGGAAGGCCTAAGATAAGGTTTATGGATGTGGTGAGAGAGGACATGCAGGTGGTTGGTGTGACAGAGCAAGATGCAGAGGACAGGAAGAAATGGAAACAGGTGATCTGCTGTGGCGACCCCTAATGGGAACAGCCAAAGAAGATGATGATGATGATGATAATTCTGCAGATATAATTTTAAGCACACAATTCTATGGCTAGGCTAGATTCTGAAGCATAGAATTCTACCAGTATAGCTTAGGCATAAAATTCTACACACAGAATCCTGGGTGTGGAAATCTACACAGAGATTTCAGCAGATGAATAATAAACCACAAAATTCACGTAATTCTACAGACAGAAGTGTAAACATAGTACGCTACAAATAGAATTTCACAGATAAAATTGTAAACTCATAATTATACAGATATATTTCTAAACACAGACTTCAGTGGGCAGATTAATACAGATATACACCAGACACCAGAAGATTAAATTCTGGGAAATCTGGGGTTTATCAACAGACAGCTGATCAATGCCCAGAATGTCATCAGTGGAAAATAATAACGGTCTCCTAGTGGCAGTTAGACTTGGAAAAGAATGAGAGTGATATATGTCTTCTGAATGCCCAAGACATTTTACTTTATTTATTTTTCTTTATGGGTACATTCTATATATGTTGATGCTTCTGCTTGATGGTCTTTTCAACTTTGTACCCCCAAAATTAATATAATCAATTCCAGGGTCATTGCACACCAGGGTCAGGCCAAAGCCATATGCAGTAATGACATTCAGTGAAGCACATCTTTATCTCACTGTGTACAGCAGCTAAATGTCATCAAAATGTTGCCTCACCCATGTTTGGGATCCCTTTTTATTCTGTATGGCCACTACAAAGAATACCTCTTCCATCCTTATTGGCTACTACTGCAGGTACCTTCTCCTGACACTTCTCTTCAACCACAGATGTACAAGAATGCTACTGCAGTTTGTCCAAGTCATGTTTTCCAACCAAGTAAACTCTTAGTTCCAGAAGCAACCAGTCGTATCACTTAAAAACACATCACAGTGCATTATTCTTTACTTGGTGAGATCTTCTGAGGCATTAACAAAGGTACTGGTCACTCCTGACTAGTGACAAAGACTTTTTGACTCCTACTTTTCTAGAGAAAGAATGCTTCAGCCTCATGTTTCAGATAAGAGAGATGTTTACAAATAATGTAGATGTTCCAGAAAAAATAATGTAATGCTTAAAATGTGTTTGTGTCAAAGCCAGACAGTATATTAACAGTGTAGATGTGATAGCTATGTATCAAAAAACAAAATCTTGACTGCAGTCGGATTTTACACTATGGCAGTCTAAATTATTATTTTCATTTAAAACTGTGGGACAAACACCGATGCAAGAAAACAGCATTATAGTTAACTTTGCTGTACTTTGCTCATTCATCACTTTCTAAAAGTATACAAGATCATAAGACTTAACCCAATATTTTTCATTTATTATACTGTAAAAAATTCTGTATGATCCTAGAGGTGGATCATAGAAAGATAAAATCGAAGTAAGAGAATTAATATGGCAGTTAAGATTAGATGCAACACACCATCCGGGCATCAATGATTGCACTTCCATAGTACCAGTGTTAAAAAAAAAGCATTAGAATTATAAAAAATATCATATGACCTATTTATATGTGCCCCAGGATTCACTAATCCTCCGTGTAAGACTAAATTAGTCATACACAGAAGAGCCAGTCTAAGAGTAAGACAGCAGCGCACCATGCATATTAATGAGGACGCGCTGCCTCAACTCTAAAACTAACACGGAGCATGGACGAGTGTAGGGGGAGTGTCAGACTGCTGATCAGTCCAAAAATCCATGCCCCTGCAAGTTTGAAACATGGGAAATGTCTAGTTACATGAGCGAATCCACTCACATGTGTACATTCTAACACTAAACTCCCCCATATAGTAAACCCCGTACAAATATAAAAAGTAAAAGAAATGTTTTTTTTTTTTCATTTCCAATATAGCTGCCCATATTTGCGCGTGTTTGCGCGGGCTTGCCCATTGCTTAGCTACAGTTAGCAGTTTAGACACAGAAGGGGATAATAAGAAAAATATATGCAAATTAAGTGAAATAGCGATAGCGTAGTGGTTAGAGCCTTCACACAAAGAGGAGGCATTCCCAGTTTGAGTCCCACCACTACACTTTTCATTTTCTGTTGGAAATCTGTATACAAAAATATTTCCTGACATGTATTATTTAAAGTTATATGAAATGTTATATGTACTAGTGAACAAATTTTATATATATGTATATATATATATATATATATATATATATATATATATATATATAGATAGATATATAGATATATATATATATATATAGGAATGTGAAATGGTTATGCATACTGATGCATGAGTAAATTATTTTAAGCAATGTAAAGCACTGCTAAGCACATTTTACCAGTATTGAGCATATTTATATTTAATTGCTCGTAGCTGAGCACTGTGTTAACTAGTGCAATATCTTTGCACGGAGCTGCACATTGCACAAACTAGTGCAAACAGAACATGTGTGCACGTAGCTGTGCACCGCGCTAACCAGTGAAACATCAGGCAACGTTGAGAAATGTCGGGCAACGTCAGGCAATGTTGAGCAACATCAGGCAAAGTTGAGCAAAGTCGGCTAAATACGGGCACACCTCCTTCACTGTACCTTAACCATTGAGGTCTGGCCAGTAGGAAAATAAAAAAACAGTGACAGGGCTTGAACTCGGGATACTGTGCACTATAGTCACAGTACATAACCACTAAGCCATGACAACATTTCATAACCATGCACTTTCAACAGACACATATCTATCAAAGGAATATTAAACATTGCTAAAATCAGCTAAGCAGGTGTGCCTATAGCTGAGTTTTTTCAAAACTGGCCAATCACAAATAAGTGCAGGAAATGAGGCATATTTAAGCTCCACAGGTTGGAATACTTGCCATAACTGGTTGCAGCTCCCTTCTGCAGTCAGCATGGCCAGGGTTGGAGAAGGCACTCGATTTTGAGTGCAATGTTGGGGCATTGAGGAGACCAAAGTAATGGTTTGGCTCCTTGTCCACAGTCACGAGGAAAGACTCCTGCAGGGCCAGTACCAGGGCACCCAATACAAAACGGAGGCCTGGAACTGTCTAGCTCATGATCTCACCAGTGCTACTGGAGTTCCTCAGACTGGTGAGCAGGTCAGGCACCATTACTCTGACCTGAAGTGATGCAAGGAGGATCAACTGGACCAGTGGGTCCAGGAGGCCCATGAGATGGCAAATGCCCCAGTACTGAGTAAGTAGCCATTGCATTAAGTATTTAAGAATTGCTATTCTTGTCTATACTATGGATAGGTATGTCTCATTATCACTGCATTTACTTCACAGCTGCAGGTGTCCGGGCTATGAATCAGCAAGCCCATGAAGATAGGCTGCAAAGGCTGCATCACCAGGCAGGTAAGTAATTATTCTGCATGTACTGTTATATAAAATAAATGAGAGAGCCTTCAAAAAAGTGTTTTGACCCAATAAATAAAGGTATAATAATTCTTTAATAATTATTCTGCATGTACTGTTATATAAAATAAATGAGTGAGCCTTCAAAAAAGTGTTTTAACCCAATAAATAAAGGTGTAATAATTCTTTAATAAAGGTATAATTCCTGGAGTGCGTCTGTGTGATTTTCTTTGATATGTTGTTGTACTGTTGCATTTTAGAAATAGTACTGTTGTATTAAGCAGTGTTAGTTAACCCACACTTGGGTAGCCCATATAAAGTGGATGAAGGGAGTGCCAGTAGCTTTTATGTATATTTACAGCCCTTAACTGTTGGTTCATGCCCAGCATGTACAGGTTAATCTGGCACATGAGTAGCTTGTTATTATGTTCCCCAGAAATGTCAGTGTGCTGCCAGAAATATAGGGAGCTGTTAACATATAACCGATAATTTCACCTGAACATATCTAGATAATTATATGAAAGTAGAGCTGCCAGTGTACCATCACAGCAGTAGTGTGTGTGAGCAACTCTCAAAATATGTAGCAGTAACATCTGCATCCTGGACAGTTTGTATGTCAGATACAGCTCATGTATATAATGATCTAGCAAAATCCAATTGCACAATAGAAGGACATTGGGTAGTGTAATAATACATGTAAGGGACATATAACTGCAGTTAATAGGAATGTAGTATAAACTAGAAGGATATATAAGTTGTTAATTGAGCTATCTTTTCCACCCAACTGTATGTGCATAAAAAATGCAATTCCACACCTCAATGGGTATGTCTAATCTCAAAACATTTGTTGGGACATATGTCCTATTGGTTTATAAATATTTGCATTCGTTTCTATGCATGTGCCCTGTTCAAATACCACAATATTGGTGGCATGTTGCCATCAATTAAACCTGCATGCTGTTGTAATGTCCACTATTGTTCTATATATGCATGTGTTATGCTTGCTTTACAACTGTTGAAACTCTGGTGCATTGGGTTAATGGGAATACTTCTGCATGCTGTTATAACTAACTGGGAATGCTGTTGACTGTTACTAACCCATATCTTTATTAAATTCTCCAAAACATAGTTCGTATGGGAAGGCCGGTCCCAGCGGACTCACCTGTCCCACCTCATCTGGCCATGTCACCTGGCACCAGCAGGTCCGGTGCCCAGCCTGGGACCTCCTCCTCCATTTGGCCCTGTGCCCCCTTCAGATGGAAGCGCTGCAGGAGATGGGGCTTGGCCCCCCCCCGGTGCAAGTGTGGGCAGAGGAGGGCCACCTATCACCCTTCGAACGGTCTGGGCTGTGGTGCATAGAGAGATCGAGCATTCTGTTGCAGAACCTCTACGTCAGCTTGAGGCACAACTCCCGGGTCAGCCTGCCCCTCCTACACAGCCCCCAGCACAGCCACCCTCTGGGCTGTGAAGGTGCAGTGGTGACTGCCCATGGGTGGGGATCTCAGTTCCACTGTTGCCATCTGTGGGCTCATGGGCTTGCGATTTCCAAACATCCCTCCCCGTCAATGGTGTTCACCCACCACATGTGTCATATTCCACCCCTGTATGCATCTTGCTTGTCTTGTCTGTTTACCTCCCCAACCTACCTCCCCAAATATACCTACTTCCCCTACCCCACATTCCACTCTCACCTGAAAAAAAGGGCAATCTGCTCCCAAAAAAAAATTATGCCCCATACAATGCTGCCCATTTTGCACACATATCCCCTGGGCACATAAAATGTAATTTAATTGGCATTACAACATATTTTGTTGCCCTCACCCCTCTCTCAGGGGTTGAAGGTTTCATATTTACCTCCAAATGTATTCCATATGCACAGCTGTTGCTGTTAAAGAAATGGGCAGCTATGGACCTTCCCTACACCTGTCCTGCACATCCCAAGCTATTTTTCCTACTGTCTTTCCCTCTTTGTGCCCCTTTTTCACCACTTTCCTATCTCCCCATTTTCTTTTCTTTCAAAGAAATGAACGCGGGGGTTAGCGGGAGTAAGCACTATTAAGCAGTAGTTAGTGGGTTTGCGCGAGTGTGCGCTTGTTTGCACTTAGCTAAGCATTGCTAAGCATCGTGTAAACCCATGCAAACCTGCTTACAACTGCTTAAAAGTGCCTTGGTCACTCTGTATGTGAGAGCCCTTGTTCTGCTCAGCAGCAAAATAAAACACCTCTGTCAGTCTCGAACCCGGGACCTTGTACACACTACACTGCATGAAGTACCACTAAGCCACGTGAGATATACAAGTTGGTGCTGAAATAAATATATCATGCATCAGAATGAGTGAATGTAAAGGAAAAATAGGAATGCCATACCACACAACTTGTTCTGTGGATTTTTACCAACAGTTGTTGTGGGATTACATTACATGACTGTGATAAGAGAAGCAGCCATTCTAGCAGGAAATAATGTCACACCATCACTTTACAAACCCCACACAGTATCACAGCAGGACAAACACTGGCATATCTGTTTAGGGCAGAGGCCATACCTCTCAACTGTCCCTAATTTTCAGGGATGTCCCTGATTTTGAAACAAAATTTAGCTCTGTCCCTCTGAATACCTCCAAAAACTACTGAATTTGGCCAGAAAGGTGGTGAATTACACGTAATGAGTAATGACAATAATTAAGAGTTAGACACTTCTTTTACTTCAGAAAAGGTGTATTAATCCATATGCTCTGGTTTTCTCAAAGTCTCAACTTAATGGCACTAATATTTTAAAGGTGTCCCTGACTTTTTCTCTACTTTTCCCTGAGTCTGCTCAAATATGTACCTGAGTGTTTGAGAGGTCTGGCAGAGGCAGAAATACAGAGGCATAGCAGCCTTTCTGCTGTTACACACTGTGCAAATAGCTTTGGAAGGAGTTCCGGAAGCATATCCTTATGTAGGAATACAACACTGAAATACAAAAGGATGTAGCCATGTACTGGTAGCAATCAACTGTAAGAATGCCATTGCTCTAGTGCTGAAAACACCAGTGTTGTGCACAGACAAAGAATAACAGGCTAATTGACAAAAACACAGCAGCAGCAGCAGCAAAATTGATAGCAGCAACACACCAAACAGCCAATGCCTTTCTTCACTTTATTTTAAGAGATCACAATAATTTACTGCACACTGTTAACTTTTATAGTGCATATCCAAACAATTAAGCAATAATTCAATTAATACAAAAATTCTTTTAAAGTGACCTTGTGAATAACAATGTTAACTTCTCCAACTCTCATGAAAACATACAAATAACAAAATGCAATACCTTCCTACATCATAAATAATTCATTCTTTGTTAAAAATATTTCTGTATACATACATGTTATTCAAAAATATTTTTTCAAAATATTTATTTATTTTATTTTATTTTTGTTTGTTTTTAGTTTGTTTTTACTTCTTTTATATCTCCTAACTCCATCATGTGCCCAATTCTAAGTGGATAGGTCCACAGTTGGGAGTTACGCAGACTACTTGCCTTGATAAACTAACATGTACACAGCAACCCTGTAAGTCCAGCAAGATAAAATTCACACAATAATACTTACGGTTTCTGTACTTCTGCACCCCTACCCAAATGTAGAATATACCTGTGTGTGCAGGGTCTACCAAGGATGTGGGTAAGCATACTCACAGTACTGAAATGTGTCCAGTTTTCTTGAGCAGCTTGTGCTAATGTCAACACTAAAAAAGCACAAACTGTTTAGAACTGAGTAAATGAATATTCACAGTATAGCAGTTCACAAACAATTCTTGTGCCAAGGAATACATCTCAATAACTAGCTTTGTATGGCAGTTAATTGTAAAATTTGAAAAGAAAGTACATCCTCCCATGTATCCTGGGTTAGCATTTTGAGGGGGTAAGTACATTTCTACACTGACAAGTGTGTACTGGAAGCAGCAACATTTAGGTCTGAGTACAAAATGTAAATCACTGGCCACATCCCTGGCTTCTGATATAAGAACTATACCAACCTTCTGTCTTAAACAATGATGTCCACAGCAAGCAAGGATGATCTCCATCTTGGAAAGCTGAAAAGGCCACGCCTACCTGAGTTAGCAATTTATAGTACTGGGTTGCTATGACAGTGATTACTGCAATTACTACACAGCAGGCTGCATGCAATTAGCAAATGGTGGCCACTAATTGGTGCAGAGGCCATCACATGCTCATGTGCAAATACCTACAAAAGCAGGCTGCAATCGCTGCCAACAAACTCACTCACTCTATTGCAGAGACTGACAGACAGAGAGAGACAGAGAAAAGGAAAAAGAAAAAGAAATAATACCAAATCATACAAAAGAAAGGTATGTGACACATATGTATTTAATGGCATGTAGTAGATGTTTTTGAAGAGTAGTCTACATAATGTGAACCATTCATATGTGGCAGCAGTACGTATATATGCACAGATGTTCTGCTTAACTACTGCTATGGACAATACAGTGTGTACCTGTGGGCAGTGGGATGCACCTGTGAAATGTGTAGCTCAGCATTAAATGTCAAAAATCTGTTCCATGTTATCTGTGTTCTGTACAGTAGTGTGGCCAGTGGCTGTTGGGGGATTAGTGCTGTCATTATATAAACATGGGTGTGACAGAGCAACACATGCATGATAGTCATATTAAAGTGTAGCTTAGCATTGGCAACCGCTGTAGCAGTCTAGTATGCTTATCTAGCATTTGTAGCTATATATACCCCCTCTAATGTTAATCTATGTTCGCATGTGACACCTGTTTGGGTTGCAGCAAGGCCCAACAGTTCAGCTGTGAGGTCCAGGGATTTACAACAGTATGGACCTTGTGTGTGTATGCCACACACATACGGAGAAATATATATGTGTCGTATATATTCACATCTGTATATGTGCATAGAGCAGGGGACATATTGCAACTGTTTGTGAAGGGTGGAGATATATATGTTGGTGAAGGTTAGTATGTGCATATTTGTATGTAGGTTTTAGTGTGTGATGAACAAGACAGCTAATGCTACCTGGGCTGTCAACACTTTCATTGCATTTATCACAAGACTGTGCAATATTATTACATTACTGTACATCTCACATCCTTTGTATAATTGATATTCCCACTATGAAAGTTGAAATATATATGTGCCTACATATATATGTATATGTACACCAATGGATGTGTATATGTATATATACATATATATATATATATATATATATATATATATATATAGAGAGAGAGAGAGAGAGAGAGTCATATATACTCATACACACCTACATCTACTTCTTGCAATAGATTCTCTGTACTGTTGACTGACTGTGATGGTCAGTGTGTTTGAGAATATGTCAAAGATATGTATTTGTGGGATAGCTTAGTGGGAAACTGTTTATGTCATGGTATTATGGGCCCTTGCTTTGATCCCAGCAAAATCTGTGTATTCTGTTGCTAGGCAGAAAAAGTGCTATGGCATACAGTGTGATTAAGTCCCTTGGTTTTAACTGGGGTGTGTCATTGGAGGCTAAAGCACTACATCTATGATTATTGATTGGTAATGATGTTGAATCCAAATCCTGTGTGTACTGTAGTACTACTTGAAGCTCTAGGCCTGTACAGCAAAGTATGGTGTATGTCCACATTGCTTGCATCCACTGTTTTGTGTGGTCCCTGTATTCATCACAGATTACATTCCCCAAGATTAATGTTTTGTAAGTACTGACACACAGTACTGTATAGTACACACGTAAAGCTTATCTGGGTTGCCATACCTTTGTGTCCTGTAATTATGTCTGATGTGTGTGTGGGTATGTCTGTAATATGTCCTCTGTCATATGTGTGGTAAAACATATAACTGCGTATCTAGCAACATTTATAGTGGACTACAGCAGTATGCGACCTATATTCCCAATTGTGCACATTTTCTGGCCACGGGTTTGCCATTAACAAGTTGTGTGGTATAATAGTAATACATTTACTGGACCTTACACTCATTGTGATGGATGACATATTTCTTTACACATCAGCTTGATGTATATCTGCTGTGGCTAGGTGGTGCATTGTGTTGCATACAGTGTGCCAGATACTCTTGTATAGTCTTATATAGGGATTTTATTTTGTTGCTGTGCAGAACATGGTTCATTAGATAGAGTGAGCCAGGCACTTTCAAGCAGTTGTGGGGTGAGCAGTGATAAGTGGTAGTTAAGGTGTTTCACTCTCAGTTAGCTAATAGGTTGCTATATATGGCAGTTCAGTGATATCTGTACTATATAATGTTAAATGTGCCATATGACTTACTCAGACATATTTTTTCTTTATGTCTTCCAGGGATCATGGCACATCACAGAAATCCCAGCTATAGTAGTGCTGAAAATGAGATCATTACTAGCTGTGTGATTCAGCACTACAGTCTAATGTTCTCATGAATAAGCCAGAACCAGCATGAGCGTACTGCAATATGGCAAGATGTTGTCCAGAGGGTAAATGAGGTAGGCCTGCATAACCAGACATATGAGCAGGTACGCCACCACTGCAGTGATCTACTCAGACATGTCCGTCAGCAGGCTTCTGATGTGTGGAGACAACAGCTTGCAACAGGAGGTGGTGTTAATATCCACCCCTCCTCACCAGAGTGGAGGAGCTGCTCCTGAGCCTTGTGGCACCTGCCCAACAACAACAGCAGCAGACATACACCATGATGGAGGTTGGAGCCACCCAGCAACCACACATGGAGCATGCAGGTAACATGGCATATTTGTAAACTACTGTTATCTGTGTTGGTAGATCATGCATATGTGAGATGTGGAATGTGTAGTTAGAAGATGTGGAGCCTGTTGTTGTGCAATACTGATCATTTGGAACATAATCTGTAGGCCTGTGAATGTAAACTGTTGTTCTATTATAAGATTGCAAACACACAGTAGCAATGCCACAGTTGTGGCCACTGACAAACTGTCTCATCTCTATGTAGGTCCCTCTGGGGTGACATCAAGGCAGCAGACAAATGCTGGTGAGTGTGTTCTATATTTATTATTGTAAATAAAAAGTGCATGTCATAGTTAAGGTGTAGGCCATGTACACATGTAACACACCTACCCATAATGCATGCTGTGCATGTTTGGTGTAAGACCACTCACATCCCACTAATGTGATTAGCTGCCTCAAACACATGCAATACCCAGATCATCTCAAACAAATGTGGCTACACTGTAGTGACCATTGGATAGGCAAAGTTGATACTCAACATGTACATAACATACACAACTATGTCATACACAGAGCATTTTAACATGCTACACATAAAGGATTCACAGTATCCAAAATCTCATCCACACATTACACATAATATACCTGAGGGGTAGAGGCCTATCATGGGGCATTTAAACACTCTGCAACACACTACACATTCCTGTCAGGGAATGCTCCTTACTGGCCTCCTTACAAACCCATGTAACAACTGGTTGTGAAATGGTGAATGTAGCCAAGGTAGTACAGTTCCGGTACAGCATGATTAGTGCTAGTTTGGGAAACATTTGTAGCCTTGAGTGATCACATCATGCTTCATGATGATGGCCTATGGTACTATACCCCATCCAGTTATTGTAATCACAGTACTACACATAGCTTTCATTGCTATACACCTCAATGTTGTGTGTGCAAACATATGCACCTCTAAACAATATGCATACCAATCACCATTTGCACAACTGACACATATATGTCTTGTGATGCTATTGAGTGGCTAGGTCATATGACACACATTGGGTATGTGTGATGTTTAAATATGCAGTTGTGTTTTAGCATGCCATGTCATGGATGACACTGGTATGTCCACAATATGATCTACACTCACCATAACTACTGTACATTAGGTATGTGGACGAATGGTATTCCATCAATTATACATGCACCACTGATGATGTTGTGTGAATACTCATCATGCATATGCTAAAACTGTGTCCACAATTATTTGCTAAAGACACAGAGGCTGTAATCAGCATTGGATACCTATCTGACACACAGATACACATCCAGCCATGGTATGTAGACCTGTGAGTTATGGTGCATAGTACATTACAGAGTTTTGAATACTTGCACAGCAATGTTGTGTCCATGTATGCATTGCGTTCCAGGGAGAGGCCAATCACTTAATAACAAAACACATGCATCAAAGCCATGTATAGTGTTAGTAACAAGGACTGTCTATATTTGCACTGCATGCTGTTGAGCAACACATGTCCTGCATGCTGACATGTGTGATATGACTGTTTTGCTTGTGATACTGTAACCCACCATCACCTGCTATTGTGTATGTCCTGAGATTGCTGGTGTTGTGTGTGTGTGTGTCTGCTTTAGGGAGGAGTGTATTTGTGTGTGTGTGCATGTGTGCACGTGTGCATGTGTGCATGTGTGCATGTGTGCATGTGCACATGTGTGCATGTGTGGATGTGTGCATGTGTGCATGTGCATGTGTGCATGTGTGCATGTGCATGTGTGCATGCGTACATGTGCATGTGTGCATGCGCGCATGTGCGCATGTGTGCATGTGGTCTGACATCATGTTCAGGTCTTAAAGTGTGTTTCCTGTTTTCCTCTCACAGGTGCTGAGGTGGGGCTGGTTCAGTACAGCAGGGAACCTGATGTCACTGAAACAGACAGTGATCATGAGGATAGGTGTGTTGAGGCACAGGCAGGCTTGTCAGGGTGTGTTGTTGGGCCACCAATTGACAGTATACAAGTCTATACCCCATCCATGCACACAGTCATGCTGCCTGTACATCCATCATCACCATTGCCCTTAGCTGAGTGACAGTGTATGGTTGGCACTGGCCAGGACAGTGTGGTATCTATAGCACATGTATCAGGACACAGCAGTCATAGCCAGATGTCTGGAACAGTACCACATAGGCAGATGCCCAGGGGTTCTCATCAGAGCACTGCTGGTCATCATGCCCCTGGCAGACATGCCACAACTCTTTCAACCACATGCATGTTCCAGGCTGTCATGGAGGCACAGGCACGAATGGAGCGGTACACCAGACAGGGACTAAGGGCACAGAGGGCTCATAACACCTCTGTAAATGACAGTATCCATGACCTAGCAGGTGCAATACATAATTACACTGAGGTCATTGATAGACGTTGGGGTGAGACAATGGATGTCCTACACAATGTCATGTCCATGTGTCAGGACAGTGTGGGACGGTTGAGACATCAACGTGGATGTATGCCAGCAACATCAGCAGCTGGAGGTCACCGTGGACGTCCAGCAAGTCACAGCTGCTCCCATAGTGCCAGTACCAGCCCCAGCAATGTTGGGGGGGGGCTATCCATAGACCGTCCTAGAAGACCACATGCACGTGGCTCTGGCCAGTCCCAGCAGGTACCTGGATCCAGTGGACATATGTCAACCTCTGAGGATAGTACCCAGTCTGGATTAGTACCTGATACTGTCTTTAGCACCCCTGCCAGGCACAGGTTCCGTATCCATGGCCAGAGACGGTGATTTGTAAAGCCTGCCAGGTACAGTCTGTAGCTGTCCCACAAATCCCCATGTATGGCAGCCACATGGTGGAACTGTGTGCATGCAGACACACACACATAAACCAGAAACCTAGGGCAAACACATACCCGCACACATTACATCAACATTGGCCCATAACAGTACTCATGGCCCTCACACACACACACACACACACACACACACTCACACACACATATCGATTGTATGGCTCAGTGTAGGCCTCTGGCAAACCAACAACACACCCTGTGCATATGATGAAACCTGTGCCACCTCCTGTCATCTGTAACACTGATGCAGGAACAGGGTAACATGGTGCTGATGCACAGGGTGACTTTGATAAAGTATAGCAATGGTTGAATGTGTAGCATGTTGTCAGCAGTAAAATGTAATGATATCCTTGAAGGTGTAGCTGAGCAGGCATGATGCATTAAAGCTGTAATTAGCAATGCTGTATTGTTTCCACCAGTGTTTATTCCAATTGTGTTTTGTTTGCCCATGTGCCACTTGGCTGATGTGTGTAGTTGTGTCAGCATGTGTTAAACAATGGACAGTAAGTGTGGAGTGTGTGCAGCATAGGTTTGCAGGTGTACATTTGTGAACATGGTGGAGGTGCACTGTCTGCATGTACGTGCATATTGGACACATAGGCAGGGTGACATGCCCTGTATTGGCCAGTGTTAACACTCCATAATTTCTATTGGTGGCCAGTATGCATTGTACTACACACGTTTTGGAACTTGAATATGCATGTGTGTGTATGACACGGGTTGACACTGTGCTGTGGGTGATGCTGTTGTTCATATTTGTCATTGGTTTGCATTACTAAGGTTAACAGTGTCCCAGATGCATAATCCTGTATTAATGCACACTGTTCACCTACAGGGTTGCATGGACTGTGCTATCACAAACACAAGAAATTCTCAATTATACAGTAAAAGTGCATTAGTCTCATGGACCCCTGCCATAAACTAAATATATAATAGAAGGTGTGATGTTATACCAAAAAAGAGTTACATACCAAGAAGGGATAACCTCTCTGGATAGTATCATTTGGAAAATTCAGTCCCTCAATAAACATACAAGACAAGCTTCAAAATACAAAATGGGAACGATTCCAAAGACAACACTAAAGCTGTCTTTACTGTTGTTCATCTACAGGGGAAATCTCAGATTGGGTCACAGTTAATGTAAATGGTCACAAATTACACTTATCTGACTGACATTACCAATTCCTTGTCAGACAGTTTGAATGCGGATTTCACCACCCTGTCGCTATACAAGGGCCACATTTCCAGACCTGCAGAACGTAATACCTGATGATTTACAGACACTCTAGTTAAAACATCTCTTTAACAAGGTCCACACCACAGTGGCAATGGTACTGAACAGTGTCATGCACAAGCTAACATATGAGGTCACCACTTACCTAAACGCTCTGTCCAGATGGGGCCTCTATATGGGTTACATACATGTGGAATGACGTACGGTAATGGTGTTCACAGTCCACAACGGTTGAGCTACAATGACTTCTTCTCCTTTCGGATGCTCCCATTAGGAGTCGCCACAGTACATCATCTGTTTCCATGTCTTCCTGCCCTGTGCATCTTGTGCTGTCACACCATCCACCTGCATGTCCTCTCTCACCACAGCCATAAACCTCATCTTAAGCATTCCTCTTTTCCTGTTACCTGGCGGCTTCATCCTTAGCATCTATTTCACAATATGCTCTGCATCCCTCCTCAGCACATGTACAAACCAACTTAATCCTGCCTATCTGGCATGGTCTACTAACCTTCAAACCTGGCCTGACTCTCTAATATATTTATTCTTAAACCTGTCCACCCTCATCACACCCATTGCAAATGTTAACATAAATTGATTAAGGGTAGAACTACAACAGGTCCTGGAAGCTCTCACCCTATAAGCCAGACCAATGTTATCTGGAAGGCTATGGAGCACAGCATTATGGAATTCATTAACAGAGACATTATGAACCTGCAAACATTGCACCATACCCACTTAGGTTCTCTAAAGGCCAGATCATGGCTCCTACACCTAGTAGACTTCAAGCCAGTCAACAAGGCTATAGGTGAGGGAGGGGAGGTCAACACAGCCAAGCTATAGCTCACCAGCAAATCATACCCATCCCACATACTGGTATTAGACATAACCTCAACAGACTGACCATAAACAATTGTTAGATGATGGCTTGACAACTGATGCACAGATGTAGGACACACAGTAACATTTGCAGCCTCCATGTACTATTCTATGCCAGTAACAAGTGGTATTCACCTGCACTCAGTCCTGGGACCACTCCTGTTTGGCATATAGCTTTCTTAGGTACAAGCAAACACAGTAGGGATATGTCCACCCACGTTTGATGAAAATGCATACTGTGGACTACACTTTATTCTCCAGATGACACACACATCCTCCAAAAGGGTATCATACAGATAGATACCTGATGTCAAACTCATGCTGTAAAGCTATAAGCCTAAGAAAGCATAGTTATCCACTTTTAGAAAACAAAGTATCCCCAGAGTACCACATAGGTAGTAGCCCCCAAAATGTGGAACAGGTACTAATGTATACATAGAGCCATGTGTTAAGTTATCTCTCCTTTGATAATCACATTACCAAAGGGTTTTGGAAATCCCTCTGTGGAGCACATAAGTAATAAAGGGTTTGCATGCAGATCCACAGAGGTTGTTGCACACCTATAATGATTAGTCATCTTTGCCAGACTTTGCTTGCTTTGGAACAGGTTTCAAATATACCTCAAGCATAAACCCCCACTCACACTCTTCAATAGAATCTGTGATGAGTGGATGTGAAACGGAAGCCATAGCCCAGGGATCACTGCAGTGGCTAAGCTTGTTACAAGCATACAGAAGTGACCTAAGGTCTGGAAAGTGCCAGCATGCTCTGGCAAAGATAACACATGTGTTCATGGAGAAAGCAGAGTACCCACCTATGAAATACTTGAGGTCACATGTATGTATATGGATTTGCCCCACAGCTACCTTACATGTGTAGTGCACATACAGTTGTCATTGTGATATGTCATACACTATAAAAATCAAAACCCACTCCACATTGGCCAACGGTGTCACACACCTGGAGTGCAGACACACACACACACACACACACACACACACACACACACACACACACACAGTCAGCAAGTGCGAGATTCAAACTCTTTCCGAACTACATTATGAAATTACAGCAATACGCATTTACATGACGTGCTCTACACATTACTGGGATTTCCCCTTTCCACAGGTATATTTGTAGGATGGTGACATCATCGGACTTGACAAAAATGAGTATACCACTTTTAAGGTGTTTGAGTAGTCTCCAAAAAGGTTGCTCCCCCCAGGGAGAAACACATACACACACAGTTGGCAAGTGCAGGATTTGAACCCCTACCTAACTACATTATGATAATGCAGCAGTATGCATTTACACGACGCGCTATACACATTACTGGAATTTCACCTTTCCACAGGTATATTTGTAGGATGGCGACATCATCGGATTTGACAAAGATGAGTACACCACTTTTAAGGTGTTTGAGTAGTCTCCAAAAAGGTTGCTCCTCCCCAGGGAAAAACACATACACAGTTGGCAAGTGCAGGATTCAAACCCCTACCTAACTACATTATGATACTACCGCAGTACACGTTTACACAACACACTATACACATTACTGAGATTTTATCTTTCCACAGGTATATTTGTAGGATGGTGACATCATCGGACTTGACAAAGATGAGTATACCACTTTTAAGGTGTTTGAGTAGTCTCCAAAAAGGTTGCTTCTCCCCAGAGAGACACATGCAGCTGGCAAGTGCAGTGTTCTTAATCCAAACTAAGTATGTCTTTACACTTCAGCAAGCAATATGGAGTTACAGGGTGCAATACAGACATTACTTGCTGACAGTTTGCACAAAGGTTTTTTTCACATTTGCTAACCTCAGCAGGCTTATCATACTAGGTGTATTGTGATTGTATTGTATGCATAGGCCATGACCATATCATATATGGGTTGATGTACCACATGCTGGCACACACAGGGTCAAACCTTGAGTAGCATCTTGCCTTCACCTACATGATACTGCAATATAACAGAAAGATGATAACCTTCAACAATTGGCTGAGCTTCTGGTGTCAGTCAAAGGGGATCCAGTCTCTGTCTGCCTGTGATGACATGATAGACAAGCCTTGTTGCTTCACTACAGATGGTTTGCACCTGTCGCCCCTATGCTTCTGAATACTGGCCAAGGCTCGTGCTGTCCCCATATTACCTTTTTTAGGCAAGGCTCAAAGGTTCATAGGTTCATAGGTAGGTACTAGTCTATCGGCCATGGGGCCTATACAAGGCCAGCCAAAAAGGTACCCTGGCTTTTGCCACCCAAGAAATTTATTTTCCTGTGCTACTGTCGTGCAGAGACACAGAAGTGATCCCCAGGGTAAATTTCCTATTTCCCATCCAATAATCAAGATTTTCCTTGAAGAGTGCTAATGAGGGGCTTTGTTTGATATAGACAGGTAGTTTATTCTGGAGTATGTGAAGTCTGTGGGACAGGAATCTATCCCTCCGGCACGTCCTGTTTATTGCTTTGCTGAGGTTTAATTCACTGGAGCGTGTGGCTCTAAGAGATTTGTTTTTCCTTGAGGTGGAGCATGTCCATTAATTCCGGGTTGGACATGGCCTTATACATCAGGCATAGATCACATCTGAGCAGGCAACTGAGTAGAGCTGGAGTTTCTGTTGTCGAGCTGCATAGGTCATCTCTTTGAGGCCCATGATCCTCTTGGTGAAGTACTTCTGTGGTATTACCAGCTGCTGCATGTGCCAATTAAGGTACATACCAAATGGGGCATTATACTCTATTATGGGCCTAATGAGTGATGAGTAGAGGGGCACAATGACCTCTCTTGATCTAGAGGTGAACCCTTTCGTGATTAGGTGGGCTACATAGAAGGAATAACTAACCACTTTGCCAATGTGATTATCAAAGCCAATGTCTCTGTTTATGAGTTCCATGATAATTTGCTCCATAGCTTTGCAGACCAGGCTGGTCAGGCTAGATGCAACCTGGGACACCATCTAGTCCCATTGATGCTGTGTTCTTAGCTTTTTTACCTGCATGTCTATGAAGTCTCACCAGGATGTTGGCAATGTCAGTTGGTTCAGTGTAAGTAGCTGAAAGCATATCTGAGAGTTGCCACCTAAATGTTTGATATACCTAAAGAAGGCTTTGTGATTATCTTTAGATTCCTTGGCAATTTTTCTTTAGAAACTGGACTGGGAATAATGATCAGTGATGCCTTTCCTCATAGAATGCACTTGTAAAGGATTCTGCAGATTGGATAGCATTATCCCTGATAAGCAGCTTTGCCCAATGTTAGTTTTTGAGACAGTCTGTGTATGGCATGTATTTGAGGTTGCCAACAGTTGTTGTAGATGTCTAAGGAGAGTTTACTGTCCACCTGTGTCCCAAGGTATCTTATCACTCTACTACCACCTATGTTGTAGTTCATGGGTACAGTGAACAGGACAGGACCCAGGGCTGAACCCTGTGGTACTCCACTTGTCACTGGTCCCAGTCAGCCAGTTAGCAACCCATCTTATGACATAGGGATTTATACCTAGTTTAGTGGGTTTATCCATAATTCCAGAGTGGGGATGGTAAGATAGGTTCATAGGTATGTAGTAGACTACAGTAGATGTGTACTTCATTGTACCATCATGTTGTACAGCAGGCACATGGACCACATACACTGTAATGCTTACAGATACTGTTGGCACATCAATGCCCATCCATCACCACCCATGGAGTTAGCATCCATGGTGTGACAGTTCAGTTTCACATACACTCATCAAGGCTCCTCTGGAAGAGTGTCAGTGAGAGACTGGAAGTCTGTGAGTTATTAATGTATGGGTTACTTCAGATAGCACATGTGCATCCATTCTGCATTGGACATGGACCTGTCTGTTGGGCAGAGATCACCTGAGTAGACAGTATGCAACAGAGTACAGATTGAGTTAAATTCAGTCTTGTTGCATGGGGCAACTGTTTGAGACCAGTAATGTTCTTGTTGAAGCACTTTAGTGGTCTTTCCAGCTGCTGAAGGTGCCTAGTCAGATTCATTGCAAGTGTGCCGTGACTCTGATGGGTCTGATGACTGATGAGTAGAGGGAACCTCCTTTGACCTACATGCAAAGACCTTGGCAATTTGTGGGAACACATAGCATGATTTTTTAAACACTTTGTGAATGTGTTTCTGGAAGTAGAGATGACTATCCACGTGTCCATAGATCCCTTATTATTACCTCCATATTTAGGGTTTTGGCACCTATGTGGTATTTGTATGACTGCAGCTCGAGGCCATAATTTTGGCACCACATCTGTCTGACTGAGACCCTTTTTAAGGATGTCTCTGTTGTCCCAAACATCAATTATGACAACCTTTTTGCAGTCATCCACAAACTTTGCTAACCATAGCCCTCATGTATTTGACTGTATTTCTGAAAAGTATACACCAGACAAGAGGGGTCCCAGGACTGAGCCATGGGGGACAGCAGTTGTTACCAGCTTACAGTCCAATAGGGAGACCACAATTCTTACCTTGTGGGATCTATCTGTGCCCCAGTTGGCAATCCATCAGATGACATATGTGTTTATGCACAGATTGTTGATTTTGTGGATACAACATGTGTGTGGGATGTTGGAAAAGGGCTTTTCAAGGTCTATGTAGGCCGTGTGTAGTTCATTTCATTGATGCATGTCCTGGGTGACTGCCTTGAAAACTGTCTAGCAGGTTTAGGAACTATGATCTGCCCCTGACCAAACCAAAATGGGTAGGGTTGGGTGTTTGTAGGCTCTCAATAGCTCTGTTTATGAATTCCATAATGATGGACTCCATGGCCTTGCACATCGGGCTTATTAGGCTTATAAGACAATAGTTCCCATGGTCTGTTGTGCACCAACACTCGTGGAGTGTGCCAAATGTTGCTGTAACCCATTCAACAGTTTCATATCCTGTACAGACGGTGAGTCTCAACAGACTGTTCAGGTGCAGGGTCTGTGTGTTTTGGAGTTCACATATGACACAGCCAGAGAAACCATGTTATCCCATACAGTACGTGTTTTTAGGTTTGGAAAGAGCTGTTTAACCATTGTATATATGATTTCTGGGTTTTCACAATCACCAGGTATGATAATGGGCCCTTTTGTCGGTGAGAAGGGGGTAAATATGTATGAACCTGTCTGACAAGATGTAGGCAATGTCAGTCGTGTACATGTATTCATTTACAGTTTACACTGACTCAGAACATATATGAGTTTACATTGATATTTATGACATAGCGAAATAAAGCTTCATGGTTCTCTATGGACTCTTTGACCATGGCTTGGATAATGTTAGGAGTGCTCATTGTTTCTTGATGATACTGATCGCAGAATTATTGATCTTCTTTGGTTTTTCACTTTCTTTGAACAACTTAAGTACTTGGAGTACATAGTTTGATTATGACAGGTGTCCAATATATTATATGGGTCTGTTTTCATATCAGTGTGTGCACAAGGCAGGATTGGTGAATAGTGACAAGTGTCTGGAGTAAGAACTGCAACTGCCAGATATGTGTGGCCCACTGCTGTACTCAGACAAGGCCTAAGTGTGTGAGCATCCCCAGTATGACCTTTCAGTATGTTGCTGACTGAAATTTGCTAAATTTGTTTGTGTGTGTGAGCATGCCCAGTATGAGCATATATACTATACGTGTGTGAAAATCAAGTTGTTTTTTACTTCAGGGCTCAACTTTGTGTTGTACATCGACAGGAAGCACAGTGTGCCTTGTAAAATATGAACAGTCAAAGTATGTGTTTCAGGGAATTGAGTATGTGACAGTCTGTATGTATTAAAACGTATTGTTTACTATGAACTTTGAGTGAACTCTGAGCAACGAGAAAATGCTTAAAAGCAAGAATCTGCCTGAAAGCAGGAAATGTGCCTTATATGGAAATATATCTGATTTTCTTTCTTTTGCCTAGAGATATGATGATGTGAATTGTCTTATGTTTACGGGTAAACCTTTGATTGGTTAATTGCCCTGTATGATGGTCTAATTGGTTAATTTCTTTATTTTTGCCTTGTCAGCAATATCACCAGTATATAAGCTTGTTTGTTCTTTTGTTCTGGGAGTCTCTGGTGCTTTCCATGAGGCTCCTGCACGTGTGTACTGTAGTTAATAAAAGCCACTGAAAGAGAGAAAGAACTGTATCTGTCTTCATTTTTGAAATACTATGAAACGTAACAATTGGTGCCGTTTACTCGGATCTGAATTGGGAACAAGCTGCAGCAGTCAGGAAGTGAAAGAAATACTGCTAATAAAAGGGCCCATAACAGATTTTTCTGTTTTTGCAGTGTTTTCTTCATCTCTCTGTCTGTCTGCCTTAAAGATTTGAAATTTTTTTTTGTGCAGAAAAAGATATCATTTCTCACATTCAGTTGTTTTAAGGTACGTGGCATGCATTTTTTCTCTGCTTTTAAATGTGCAGTATGAGAGTGGGGTAATACGGAAATACTAAATGTGCAGTATGAGAGTAGGGTAATACGGAAATGTACAGTATGAGAGTGGGGTAATACGGAAATACTGGCGTCATAAGTATGAAAGGAGGAATGAAAAGGGGTAAAAAGATGTTTATATAACGCCTTAGCTAGACCTGTGTTAAACAAGTATAGCTTATTGGTGAAAATGGCAGTGAGTGCAGGAAAAATAAATGAGCCAGAAAGACGTACACCAGTTGGTTATAAGTGCCGGGACAGTTGTATGTATTTAAACCAGTGGATCGCCCTAACTAAAAAAGACGGTAATCTTGCCTTTCCTGAAAACGGTAGTTTTAATAAAGATGTATTGATTAATTTATAAAAGAGGTTAAAAAGAAAGGAAGATTACTAGAGTTGTGTTGGGCAGCATTTAATGATTGGATGTGCGAAGCCAAAGAAAGGGAAAAGTATTCGGTCGTTAGTAGTCTTAAAGATAATCAAAAGAAACTAAAAGAGCAGATAAAGGAACTGCGACATACTGCGACTAATCTAGATGTAGCAAATGGGAAACGTTTAAAGGAAATGCCCTTTAAAGGTTTATATCCTGTACAAGAACTAAATAAATTACAAATAACTGAATCGTCTGAGGATGATAACCCGTGGTTTCCCCCACCACCTACAGCTCCTCCACCATTATACCAGCCCTCACAAGTTCAAGACGCAGCAGTAAGCTCTAAAACAGAGGGCGGGGGTCGGTGGGGAAAAGAAAACACTGCACTCGAGTCTGGAAGTGGAATTCAGGTATTGGGCAGTCAATCCAGTCGACAGCTCATACAGCAACCTGAACAAACAGAACCCTCTAGTAAGTCATCACCTAGATTAACCTGCTCAAAAACAAAAAAACATAAGAAAAAGGCATAAATGCTTTTTGACCCTAGGCCTAGCCAGTCAAAGAAATATTATGATAAGAAAGCCGTATATTTACATAAGGGTAAGATTTATAAACAATGTCCAATTCTAATTGAAGGCAATGACGATTACAGTGGACTGGATAAATCTAATCCGGACTCTGACTCTGATTCGGGCACCAGCCCATCAGATGAAGAGAGAATATTTCCATTAAGAGAAGTCCCAAATCCAGCCCATGCTAGAGATGCAGGGCAACCGGCCACAGTCGTAGTGCCTAGGGCGAGGTCGGCAGTTGATTTTCAAGCCATTACCAAATCACTTCCGCCTATTCTCAATAACCCAGCAAAGTTTCAACGAGTACTGACAGGACATATCTGCTTGTAAAATCCTACCATTGAAGAGGTTAGAGCTGTCTTACAGTACGCTGTACCAGCCGATCTTATGAAACATATCTGGGATCATGCTAATGTTCCTACACCAATACCAAAACACAACACGCAAGATGAAAATGGATTTGAAATGGTTAGACAACATATAGTTGATTCTATTACTGTAATTGTACCACCTACCCCCAATTGGTCAAAAATCAAATCAATCAAACAGAAAGAGGATGAGCCTATAGAGGAATACTTACATTGACTCAGTGATGCATTTGAGGCATATTCTGAGTACCCTGAACCCACCAAAGGACCAGCACAAAGCAGACTGTCAGCCGCCTTTGTGGATGGGCAACACCCTCAAGTAAGGAACAAATTAAAAGAAGTGTGTTTAAATTGGCCTAGTTTAGGCCTGCATGCGTTAATCCAACAGGTACAATACCTCTCTGACCATTTAGCCAAAGAGCAGAAGGATTTACAGGAGAAATTAGTAAAAGCACAAATACAAATGTGTAATGTTTTTGGTCAACGGGGTAGAGGACGAGGACAGTGAAGAGGAAGGGGTGGACGCCAAGGACCTGGGAATCAGAATAGACAAAACTGGCAGAGCACACAGTCGGCTCCACCCCAAAATTCTAGTATGGAATGTTTCAACTGTGGCCAATCCGGCCATTGGAAAAATGAATGCCCATATTTGGCTGAGCAACCAGCACCGTACACTAATACGACATAACAATGGAATTCTACTTAGACACCGTCCAATCGGCAGCAACCTCAATGAAGGTTCCCTGAACAGAAGCAACAGCAATTGTGTCCTTTCATTCCTGTGGATCAGAATGGACCGCATGTAATGTTACTAGTTAAGAATAAACCCTACCCATTTTTAATTGATACCGGAGCAACTAAATCCATGTTAGCTGGCAAAGCATCCATGACTGTTCCCCTCTCTGACAAAATAACTAGAGGAGTGGGCATCTCTGGTATACCTATCGAATACTCTGAAACTATTCCAGTCCCAGTTACCTTGGGACCCCTACAGGATAACCATGCATTCCTAGTAGGACCTTCGGCACCATTAAATCTTTTGGGGAGAGATTTGCTTTGCAAAATGGGGGCTACCATTTTTGCACAGCAGATGGAGTCTATCTCCAAGTACCTTCAGACCAACAAGATAGTACCCTAGCAGTCCTGGATGACTCAGCCATTTTACAGATGATGTGTACCCACCCACATTCTGGCAGAGATAAATGTTTACATTCCTTACCCTCTCACTTGTGGACTACTCATGACAATGATGTCGGATTTTTGACCTCAGCTACTCCTGTTAAAATAACCCTACGACCGGGAGCAAAGTTACCACGAGTGCCTCAATACTCTTTGACGAATGAGGCTATCACTGGTATTGCCCCTGTTATTTCTGCATTGGAACGACAAGGGATCATAGTACCTACCATAAGTCCATGTAATACCCCAATATTGCCGGTGAAGAAACCCGGAAAATAAGTTTATAGATTTGTTCAAGACTTGCAGGAAGTTAATAAAGCTGTTTTACCCGTCTTCCCGATTGTACCCAACCCAACTACTATCCTAAGCTGTATCCCACCTAACGTACAATGTTTCACGGTGATAGATATCTCATCAGCTTTTTTCTCTATTCCAGTACATCCTGATAGTCAGTATTTATTTGCATTTACATATAAGGGCCAACAGTATACTTGGACTCGATTGCCCCAAGGATATGTAGAATCCCCAACCTTATTCTCTAGAGAGATGCATAGACAGTTACAGGATCTCCGACTACCATCACGTTCTGTTCTAGTTCAATATGTGGATGATATCCTGATAGCTTCACCGGACTGAGATTCATGTAGGGAAGATTCCCTTTTGGCGTTAATTTTTTTAGCTGCACGCGGATTCAAAGTAAATAAATCCAAATTACAATTTTGTCAGGACAAAGTGCAATATTTGGGACATATCATCTCAATGGGTTCTCTACAAATACTCCCGAATCGCATAATCTCTATTCAAAAAGCCCTACGACCTGTAACACAGAGACAACTTCAAGGATTCCTAGGCCTAGCGGGATATTGTAGACAATGGGTCCCTAATTTTTCAGAACTTTCAGATCCACTATTACAACTTTTAAAGAAAGAAATAACAGACCCTTTACCTTGGGTGTCACATCACAAGGACGCTTTTCAGGCTATAAAGACAGCCTTAGTAAATCCTCCAGCACTAGGATTGCCTGATTATTCAAAACCATTTATTTTCTTTTGCTGTGAATGAAACAAAACTGCCTTGGGTCTCTTGGCCCAGCAACACACTGGAGGCTACCAGCCTATTGCTTACTATAGCACTCAACTAGATCCAGTTGCCTCTGGTTACCCAGCTTGCTTGCGAGCAGTGGCAGCTGCTGCTATTTTGATTGATATGGCAGCCCCACTGACTCTAGGACACCAAACAATTTTAGCAGTCTTGCATGCAGTTCAGGCATTACTTTTAAAAACCAAAACACAGTATCTCTCCAACGCACGTCTAACTAAATACGAATTGAGTTTAATAAATAATCCCTCCCTGCAAGTAATACACTGCCCACTACTGAACCCTGCCTCTTTAATACTGACATTGGATAAGGGGGAACCACATGATTGTGTGCTTGTAGTTAACTCTGCTCTTTCTCCTAGGTTACATTTGTATGATACTCCTTTGCAGAATCCAGATTTGATTCTTTTTGTTGATGGATCCTGTTTATGAACAAACTCTGGAGTATTCCAAGCAGCTTGGTCAGTCTGTACACTGACTGAAGTTTTAAAATCAGCACGATTACCCCCAGGAACTTCCGCACAGGCTGCGGAACTGGTAGCCCTATCGCATGCATGCAAAATAGCTAAGGACAAATCTGTCACTATATATACTGACTCCTGCTATGCCCATGGGGTTGTTCATGATTTTGGTATCCTATGGAAAGAACGCGGATTTTTAACTTCCTCTGGGTCTCCCGTTAAAAATAATTCTTATATAAATAACCTATTACAACATTTATTGTTACCATCTCAAATTGCTGTTGTAAAATGTGCAGCCCATCAATCCAATGACTCTTTTGAAACCAAAGGCAATAACTTTGCTGACTGGGCCGCAAAACAGGCTGCTCTTTCACAAACTGTTCAGGGACAATTTTTGCAGGCTCTACAGTCAATAGCTACTTTTGATACTACAGTGTTAAAAGCATTATAAACTGAAGCTCCAGAATCAGAAAGAAAATCATGGCTGGCTCAAGGTTGTTTTAAATGCTGTGATCTCATTTGGCAAAATTCAGATGGCAGACTGGTCTGCCCAAAGTCCATGTTAAATTCTCTTATTAAAGCATATCACTTGCCAGCTCATGTTGGGGTACAAGCATTAATAAAACAAATCCAAAAGGATTGTTTTGCCCCAGGTCTTTCTGCTTCTGTACAACATTTCTTGAGCACGTGCTCCACTTGTTTACAGTATAACATTTCAAAGGGCACCATGGCTTCCACACAACCCATACCTAAACCATTGGGACCATTCTGCGCTTTGCAATGGGATTTTATTGAACTTCCACCTTGTACTCGTTTTAAGTATGTTTTAACTGTTGTTGATGTTTTTTTCTGTGTGGTTAGAAGCCTAACCATGTGCTAAGAATGATGCTATTTCTTAGGTTCATAGGTTCATAGGTTCATACTAGGCTATCTGCCCGAGGGCATTTATAAGCCTAGCCCATTGTTTTGTGGCTTACGCCACCCCTTTAGTATGGGGAACTATACCCATTATTTTTCTGTGCTTCTGTCGAGCAGTGACACTGAGGTAATTCCTGGGGTATATCTGCGATCTCCCATCCATTGGTCAAGATTTCTCTTGAACAAGGCCAGCGAGGTGCTCTGCCTCACATGTACCGGGATTTTGTTCCACAGCATAGGGAGTCTTTGGGTGATGAATCTATCCCTCCAGCACGTCCTATTAATAGCCGTGTCGAGGTTTAAGTCTCCCGCCCTTGTGGCTCTGATGGATCTAGATTTTTTGAGGTGAAGCATATTCATCAAATCTGGGTTTGACATGGCCTTGAATGTTAGGCAAAGGTCACCTCTGAGCGCGACTGAATAGAGCTGGAGTTCTTTCAGTCGGGCAGCATAGGACAGATTTTGAGACCCTTTATCCTTTTGGTGAGGAACTTTTGTGGCCTCTCCAGCTGCTGCAAGTGTCGGGTCAGATACATTCCGAATGGGGCATTGTACTCAATCATTGGTCTGATGAGTGATGAGTAAAGGGAGACTATGACCTCCCTTGATCTAGATGAGAATCCCTTCATGATAAGGTGGGCAATGTAGAAGGACTTCCTAACTACTTTAGCTACATGGGTGTCGAATGACAGACTACTATCAACCTGGGTCCCCAGGTCCCTGATAACTTCTTCTGTGCTCAGTGGATTGCCACCTATTTGGTAGCTAGGGGTAACCTTGTTTTTCCCGAAGGGTATGACTATGCATTTTTGGCATTTAACTTTAGGCCGTGGCTCTGGCACCAGTTATCCGTTTCTGTGAGACCCTTCTGAAGGATATCTGTGTCAGATGTGTTTTCTACTATGGCCCAGTTTGCAGTCATCTGCAAACTTTGTCAACCATAACCCTCCTGTGTTTGCTTGTACTTGAAAAGTAGATGCCAAACAAGAGTGGGCCAGGACTGAGCCCTGTGGGACACCACTTGTGACAGGCTTTGAGTCTGACATGGCCAGCAACTCTGACCCTGTGGGTTCTGTCACTCAGCCAGTTTGCAACCCATCTTGTGATGTATGGGTTAACATTTAAGCTGATGAGTTTTCAATGATACCCGAGTGGGGGTATTGTATCGAAGGCCTTAGCCAGATCGAGGTAGGCTGTATGGACTGCCTTTCCCTCATCAATGGCTTTGGTGACTGTTTCGAAAAAGTCAACCAAGTTTAAAAGGCATGATCTGCCTTTAACAAAGCCAAACTGGGTTGGATCCAAAGTCTGCAAATTCCCTATGTCTTTATTTATGAGGTCCATTATGATCCTCTCCATGGCTTTGCAGATAAGGCTTGTCAAGCTAATGGGCCGGTAATTTCCAGGGTCTGTGGAGGCACCGCCTTTGTGAAGTGGGACCACAGTTGCAGTTATCCAGAGGTAAGACTTTGATTAAACAGCTGTCCTAGCTGTGGGTTTAATTCCTCATTGAGTTCGTGGAGCACACAGCCGGGGACACCATCGGGTCCCATGGATGCTGTGTTTTTTGCTTTGGAGAGAGCAGTTCTCACTTGGGCGCTGGAGATGTTTGGGGGGCTGCACTCATTTGGTTGCTAAGAAACTTTGTTATGATTTAATACCTCGTTTTGGTGTTCCCTGTCAAATATATTCAGATTGTGGAACACATTTTACTGCTCAATTAATTGATTCACTTTGTAAAATGTTAGGCATCACTCTCAAGTTTCATTGTCCCTATAGACCACAAGCATCCGGCCTTATCGAACATATGAATCAGACACTCAAAACAAGACTGGCTAAAATTACTACTGAAACAGGCCTAACTTGGGTACAGGCACTACCTCTAGCCTTGCTCTCTATGAGAGCTCAAGTACATCCTACTAAAGGCCTTTCTCCTCATGAAATCCTCATGGGCCACCCTATGTGAATGCCCATGACTCCACCACCGCCCTTTTCTGAATATGATGAATTTGATCATAATATTCTCTTGTATTGCACTTCTCTTGTTTCTTTTTTACAGTTTCATCATTGACAGGTAGCAGCAGCTCATCACACTCCTGATCCTTTCTTGTCCTCAGCACTACAACCAGGAGACTGGGTATATGTCAAGTCATTTTCTTGAAAAACAGCTCTTCAACCACTCTGGAAGGGTCCATTCCTGGTTCTACTGACCACTTCTTCAGCAGTTCGGCTACAAGGCTCACCCACCTGGATTCATATATCACATGTCAAGAAGGTAATTCCGTCTGAAGATCAGCAACCTCTACCTTTTGTTACTCCAGATTCTCCACCTATTGCTACTTGCACTCACAGTCATACTGTACCACTGCCTGAAAATGACTGATACAATTATACAAACTCCTCGGGCACAAACGACATTTCCACAAAACTATTGCAGAATGATTTTTGTGATTATTCTTGTTGTTTTGCTATTTTTACTGTGGCCATTCCTATTTCCTGCTTCCTTCACGACTCATACCAAACTAGCTGTATGGCATCTACCTTTCAACACTTAACAAGCAATCAAGTACGCATATGCATCATCCCTCAATGTCTCAGACAGTTGGGTTTGCACAGCTATTCCTACTGTTCATGGGGGATTGATGCTAAATATAGTCCTTTTAGGAATTAAAGAAACCTGGACAAATTTGATCTATGATGCATCAAATGTAATTTCAAAAGACAAAATAGCATTACAGTTGTTCCTCCGTCAAAATGGAACTGTGTGTTTTCAAAAACTTGGTAAAACCAGAGTCGGGTGGAGCCATTGTAACAAAACAGTGGTATATAACTGCACTATGGACAATTCAGGCTGTGTAACGGACTTTTCACCTGTAAAAAGACTTGTTAAGGACTCTATAGCTAACTTTTCCCAGAAAATAGAAACTGTTTATTCAAAGATATTCCAAGAACTACAGGAAGCCGGGGATCATTTTAAGCATATCAACATCACCATTAAAGTAGAGAATTGTTATTTCATGTGTGGAAGAAAAGCATATAAATGGCTACCAGGAGACTGGTCTGGTAGCTGTTTCTTGGGCTATCTGGTTCCAGCTATTCGACATGTATCTGCATTACCTAAAGGAAATATTCAAAATGTTCAAGAGGTCAAGAAGCCTGCTAATCCTTTAGGTCGAGTTGATGCTTCTTGGATGTATTATCATGACTTAGCTCATGCTAGTACCAAAGGACTTTCCCATATGGACTTGAGTGATGATGTCATATCATGGGCTGGTATAATTCCATCATACAGAGCAGTAAAATCAATTTGGGAACTGAGAAAACTATCTAAATTACTTGAAATACTAAGCAATGCTACATTTTCTGCCTTAGAATTAGCGACTGATGAATTGACTGCTATGAGGGCTGTAGTACTCCAAAATCGTATGGCCCTCGATTTCACCCTTGCAGCGAAAGGAGGAACTTGCACTTTAATCCAGGAGGAATGCTGTACATTTATCCCTGATAATCAGCACAAAATTGAAAGTCATCTTGAACTGATACAAAGAATTTCCGAACTTTCAAAGTCCAAGGATGCTGATGCTTCAACATGGGCATGGTTAGCCAACCTATTCTCAAGTTGGGGAGGTGGACTGTTGAAGTTAATTTTATTAATTGCAGTATTAGCAGTTGTTGCTTTTCTTGTCTTATTTCTAATAAAAGCACTGATCTTGAAATTAATTTCTTCAAAAACTGTGAAAAAAGTGCCTAATTTTTATATGCCTGCAACTATGAATGTAGATGATAAAATGACAATGTCTTCAAATAATGAAAAGACCAGTAGCATGGTTATGTTAGATTTGAGGCAAATGTATGATAGGTTAAGTGATGATGCTTACACAGCATCAAATGGGGGATTGCAAAATATGAGCAGTCAAATTATGTGTTTGAGGGAATTGAGTATGTGACAGTCTGTATGTATTAAAACGTATTGTTTACTATGAACTTTGAGTGAACTCTGAGCAACGAGAAAATGCTTAAAAGCAAGAATCTGCCTGAAAGCAGGAAATGTGCCTTATATGGAAATACATCCGATTTTCTTTCTTTTGCCTAGAGATATGATGATGTGAATTGTCTTATGTTTACGGGTAAACCTTTGATTGGTTAATTGCCCTGTATGATGGTCTAATTGGTTAATTTCTTTATTTTTGTCTTGTCTGCAATATCACCAGTATATAAGCTTGTTTGTTCTTTTGTTCTGGGAGTCTCCCTGGTGCTTTCCATGAGGCTCCCGCACATGTGTACTGTAGTTAATAAAAGCCACTGAAAGAGAGAAAGAACTGTATCTGTCTTCATTTTTGAAATATTATGAAACGTAACAGCCTGCATGGCTTCCATGAGTCATTCTACATACAGTGGGGACAGCTATTATTTGTACATTTCTACTCGGGGGGGTACATCTGATTGTTACTGTGGGTGTACGTAGGATGAAGGGTTCACCTGACACTTTTGCTAAGCCTGCACTGCTATGTCAGGTACTCCATTTCAATCTGTACTGTTGCCTATCGTGCTGGCTTGAGGCATACCACTGCATTACAGACCTTAGCTTCCAATTGCACACATATTAGTTTGTGACTTCATAGCCACCCAACCCACATCACACTACCTGGCCTGCTATCTCTCTGCCTAGGCCTGGGGGGAGGTTACTCATATGCCTCTTCAGAGGGCATGATACAGCATTTGTTTGTGTTTGCGTTTGTCTACATTTGTCCTGCTGGCTGTGACTGTTAGGTATGTGACCCCCCCTAACTGGTATGTGTGAGTGAGTTAAGTTGTGTCTGTGCCAGTGAAATGCTGTCATGGCTTAGTGGTTCAGTACTGTGACTATAGTGCACAGTATCCTGAGTTCAAGCCCTGTCACTGCTTTTTATTTTCCTGCTGGGCAGACCAGACTGCTTAAGGAACAGTAAAGCAGGTTTGAGCGTGTTTACCTGACTTTGTTCAACTTTGCCCAACTTTGCCCGACTTTGCCCAACATTGCTCAATGTTGCCCGACTTTGCACTGGTTAGCGTGGTGTGCAGCTTCACGCAATTGTATTTAAATATACTCACTACTGATAAAATGTGCATAGCAGTGCTTTATATTGCTTAAAATAGGGCACTCATGCTTCAGGTGGTGCTGCAGGGCTGCCTATGTCGGATGCACATAGTACACTCCCTATCCATGTTTGAAAACAGGTAGTGTCAAGTTAGGCATCCCTTTTACTGTATGTGCGAGTCAGAGAGAGGTGTCATTTCCAGGGTTCCTACTGATTCAGTGTATGTGCTATGCATTACCTCTTTGCCAAGGCCAGGGCATACTGGGCACGCCTCCTTCTGCCTACTGGGGTAGGCTCATGTTGTTCCTCCTCCGAGTCACGCTGTGCCTGTGCAGGCCTTGGCAATGGTGGGGGGCTGTTTGGCCCTGCCCCATGCTATTCCTGCTGCAGCTGTTTTCGCAAGATCATATTGTGCAGCATGGCACATATCATGACAATTTGGGTACATGTAGTTGGTGAGTACTGCAAGGCTCCACCAGATGTGTCTAGGCACCAGAACCGTGACTTGAGCATCCCAAACACATGCTCAATAATGTTTCTTGTTTGTGCGTGTGCCTCATTATGGAGTTCTTGTTCGGGTGTGTGTGCATTTCTGATGGGTGTCATCAGCCACAGCTCCAGTGCGTATCTAGCATCCCCCACTAGGTGACTGTCAGGGATGTCCCCATTAGCAAATCTCCGGTACAGCTGCATCAGATGCCAGATGTGGGAATCGTGATAGCTTCCAGGGCAGCCAGCACACACATTCATTATTATGCCCTGGGCATCGCACATGACCTGGCAGTTGATGGAGGGGAAGGCCTTGCGGTTAATGTAGACCCTACCCTGCTCACCAGGTGGTGCTTTGATGTGTATGTGCATGCAGTCTATTGCACCCACTACCTCAGGGTATTCTGCTATTTGGTGGAAAAGATGCATATTGCTGGCCAATGCCTCACGGGAATTGGGGAAATATACGTGCTCACCGACATGTGCTGACATGACATCCAGGAACTGGTGCAGTACCCTGGATGCTGATGCCTGTGAAATCCCCATCATATCACCAGTTGGTCTCTGGAAGGTACATGCAGCTAGTATTCTTAGGCCAACACATACCTTGGTATCCACTGGGATGGGTTCCCTTCTCTTGCTTCTGTGTGTGAGGCGTGGCCAGCACAGCTCAACAATTTGCTGTAGGAGGTCTCTGTCCACCCTATAGTGCTCCACTATCTCCAGCTCATGTAGCCCCTGGTAGGTTACCCTGGGTCTGTACACTCTTCTCCGTCTCCTCACTGTGGGTTGCTCAGCAGCATTCACATCACCACCCAGAGCACCTTGCACATGTTGGTTTATGATAGCAAGAGCAGCCCCTAACATTTTGTCTGACTTTAAAGTTTTTAAGCTTTCCCTGTTTGTATACTGCAGTGTTGCAGAATTCTTGGGAAAAAAACAGGGAAGAATGCTGTTTGCAGAGTTTAAAGTGCTGGGCTGGGCTGGGCTAGTCTCCTGCCTGTGTAATTGGCTGATTCTGATATATTTCACCTGGCAGCTCTGCTTGGTTAACTTCCTACTACTTCTTTATCTTCATTTTCCCTTTCTGTTTCCACCCGGGGCAGCGCCGCACAAACAAGCGCAAACATGTGCGCACAAGCTGTGTGTCCGTTTGCAAGTAATTTCAGATATTTTCACGGCGTACACCTTTGGTTTCTGGTTTTCAAAAAGGACAACTGTAAACACGCCTCTTGCAATCCTGAGCAACTCAGGGCAAACACAGGGCACTGTGCTCCAATAAGCATGCAGCCTTTCTGACATACCCCCTCATGATGTCACCTATCTTCTACTCTACTACTCACCTACTCCTACACGTACACTCTTGGGACATGGCTCACATGCTGGGGAAGATTGGGATTCACTATCCTTATCCTCATTTGCATAGGATTGCCTACTAATGCTTGGTTACATCTCTCACACTGAGCTTCCCCCCCTTAGCAACCAGTACTCAGTGGCCATGTTGTCTTCAACCTGCCATTCACCTACATGGCAGGATAAGCTTTTTAGTGAAAATGCCTATTTTTGGCTATTTTGAAATTATTGTATTGTTTTTTTAAGCACTGCAGGTTTGCGCGGCACTGCGCTTTGCTTAAACATCGGACATCAGGGGAAAAAATAGATTTTAATAATTT
Source organism: Protopterus annectens (assembly GCF_019279795.1). Lineage (NCBI taxonomy): Eukaryota > Metazoa > Chordata > Ceratodontiformes > Protopteridae > Protopterus > Protopterus annectens. The sequence goes on along the minus strand of NC_056729.1, from coordinate 643,889,429 downwards.
TAAACATTTAAAAATGCCAATGGCCTTATATTTGGCCATTGGCATGCTTCCTCAACTGGATGCATCCTTTATTTGGAGCTGTCATAGCTCCATTTAGCAATTTGCAAAACGGTACTCCGTTACCAACGGAGTACATTTCTGCAAATAACACTACTCTTCCACGGACAAGTTAGTGTTTCCTAGATTGCAAATTTACCTAATTTGCATAGCTTTCAGCAGCAAATGAGGTAATTTGCATACCATGATGCTGTCCATGCAAGAGTAGCTTTAGAAGCTCTCATGCACACCCCTGCCGGCTGTTGCTGGATCGCTCGGCAGACATATTGGCTGTCTGACGTCTTACTCCACTCTACAACTCCATGTAAGCTTTCATAAATCCGGCCCGTGGTCTTTTATTTTTATCAATGTTTAGCAAAGTCACTCTCTGGCTCAACTTCTGTATATGAAATCATCCAACTTATGAATATTTAATTAAATTTTAAATTAAATCATGTTTGTAATTATTTATTTCAGTAATGTATTTGTTGATTGTTTAATTGTAAATTTTTTTTTTAGTTATTATGTGATGTGGTATATAAGGGCACTCTGTGTAGATTTAATTTATTCCAAAGAAGTCTGATTTACGTTTGGATGAGAATTATGAGCTTGAGTATAAATTGCAATAAACTGTTCTGGTTTTACATTGTTTTTTGTGGACTTTCTTTCTGTAGTTGGCTACTCCCTTCTTTGAGGTGGATCATTAATGGAAAACATGTTGACATGCTGCATAAGCCCACTTACACAATTAAGTCTTAGGAAGATAGCCTTGACTGTAATCTACTAATAATAGCAACTAGCTCAACAACAATTATGCTTAAACATCAGACTACATAAAACAAAGTACATATGTTCATGTGAGGCCCCCCCCCCCAAAAAAGGAACTTCATTGATGTACTAAATAAGAATGTCTGCCCACTTCCCTAGATGAATGTGTCCATTATTTTTCAAGCTTCTGCAAATGGCCCAGCTTGCATACTTAGAAGGGTAAAATAATGAGCTTCTGTGGAACCCGAAGGTCTTCAAAAGCATAACAGATGTCACTCATTTGAAAGCTGCAGAAAGGCTTTTTCCATCTTTGAACCCAACTTAGTGAATTAGCCACTGGCTAGAATTGAAAGTATAACCTTTGTAAACAAATCCCACCCAAATAACATGGCTTGTATTTCAATGCTCCTGTTTACTGCATTCAATTTCCTTCCTTCATTTACAGCGTAATTGCTTAGGTTCATAGGTAGTTAACTAGGCTTGCAGTCCAGGGGACGATAGAGGTGCCTTCTCCAGGTTTCTAGTTGCCCCTAAACACTGTCTGGTAAATGACTTCCTCAAGGTCACACAACTGGCAAATAAGGACTGACAGAATCACACCCTGTATCACAGGAAGATGACAGAATCACACCCTGTAGCACAGGAACTACAGCTTACAGCCTTAGCCCTGTGCATAGCTCTATTTCATAACACTGAAATTTCATAACATTGAATTTCATAACATTGAGACCAAAACATCTAAATCCCAAAACATTAAAAACTCAGAACATTGAAAGCGTGCTTCATAACATTGAAAACTACAATGCATATGTAAATAACATCCTCTCCACCTATAACAATACCTAACTAACAAACACACTTTCTACTATGTTTCTGCAGGGGGGCAAGCCCCCCACATAAATTAAATATACCAACTCCAAGATTGCACATGAAAGAATACATGAACATTTTCATAATATAAAAAGATGTGATGTGACCAATGCCTTAGCGTAACATACCATGGAGCATGATTTTTCACATGCTTTCAATTTTAAAGCTGTTGAGGTGATACATATGGGACTATGAGGTGGAGATTTAAATCATTTCACTGAAGAGAGGGAATTACATTGGATTATGCAGCTTCAAGGTGATAAGAGAACCGGGCTCAATGATAAAGTCTCTTTAAAGCCTCTACTCAAATGAAGGGATTTGAATAGATAATAGATAATCAGTTTTGATAGGCTGTTGAATTAATTGTTTGGGTATTTTACTCCTGGTTTTTGATACATTCTTTGTTTTATGTAGCACACTTGTGTGAAAGTGCTCATTTTTGTTTTTATGTTTTTGTTTTATTTACGAGTGTTTTAAACAGCCTTGTCTCTGGAGTACCTTCCTTTTTGTTTCATCTGCTGGATACCAACAACATTGCTTATACAGATGTCCATTCTGGTTGACCAGCAACTTACATCTTAAAAAAAGGAGAATATCAGCAGTGTTTGCTAGACTCAAAAGCAGAGAGTATTCTGAGAACAGTTAATGTTGCAACAGATTCAGTCAGCCAATCAATCAATCGCCTAATCATTCACTGCCTAGCGCAAAATGCACAATTCTAACAGGGTAGCTTGAGAAGTGGGAAGGACAACTTTGTAACTTGTGCTTGTAAGATGTGTCTCATTTATTTCTGCTCAGGAGTTTAAGCATAGCTATTAAAAAGTACTTTTCAAATGCCTCTTTGTCATTGTTAGCATCCCACTAAACAGAGGAGAGACATAAGTGATTGTAATTCTTGTAACAGAGAAAGACCTAGACATTACCTTTTTTCCTTAAAGAGCATATGTTATATGTAGACATCATACACTAGCTGAAAACATTCCTGAACAAAATCATTTTTATTGGACTAAATTATTATAAAGGCTTGTTGCTTTGCAACTGATTTGGAATTTGATGCTAAGTCCATCTTAGCAACAGCTAATGCTTTGAACTTTACAGTATTATGGTATTATTTAATCCCAAGAGTATTTTACATCATAAACATGACTGAGCAGTATTCATTTAAGCACAGACTCCACGTGGGCCAGCAGAGTAATCCAGGCTGCAGAGAGCTGAATAAGCGACTTTTCTTGATACTAAGTATATTTTTTGTTGCTTTCCACATCTGAATACCTAGCGACTGTATTTACTGCATTTAACTTAATATTGCACTTGGAATCCTTGTTTGTTACTATTTGACTGTATTTGTAGCAAATTCTTCTGTGTAAGCTGTAGTAGCTGATTCATAGCATTTATAAGTGTTTGCTGTACCTGTTTCTGCCTGCTAGTTTAGTCCAGTTTCAGAGTTGCTGATTCCTGGGCCTTTAGTTCCTGTGTACTGTTTCCTTGCCTTATTTTTTGTGAGGTTTCAGCCAGTAACTAGTAAGCAGAGTAATCCAGGCTGCAGAGATCCAGGCTGAATTCTTGATACTAAGTATATTTTTTTGTGAAAAAAAAAAAAAAAAAAAAAAATATAGGGAAGCATTGGTTTCAGCCAGTAACTAGTAGTTTATAAAGATCATCTCCACTTGACTCCAAGTAGACTATTCTCTATCTTGTCATAGATAGTACCCCAAAAGGTAACCCCCATTTCGGTCACCACCCGTCCCCTGAATCTTTTTTAAGTTTTTGTCTATCCTTCTAGCATGTCGAGGGATCAGTTGCTAGTGTCCTCTCCTGCTCAGCTGGTGCCTCATGTACACAGACAACCCTCTCCTCCCACAAAACACAAATACATAACACAGGACTGGCAAGACCAGTCAGGAGGAGAAGGTTACCACACACACTATAGACCCAGTCTCACATAGCACCATTACAACCTCAAATCATACACATAAACACACAAAGACATACTGAGGCTCTGATCAAAAATCTACCAAAACAGCAGAGGCCACCAAAGCAGACACCCAAACAACCACCACCTCAGAACACAACACCTGCAACACATAGACCTCACAGTCAGAGTGTCAAACAGTCACAGCCCTTAAGGCCAAACACAATGCCAGACACACTAGTCATTGGTGACTCCATAGTCACACACACCAGACTGAGTAAGGAGAAGGTCACAGTAAGCTGCCTCTCAACAGCAAGTACAGATATGACTCAGTCATTGTCCACGCTGGTGTAAGACTACATGAAAGAGACATTGAGGAGCCCTCTGATTATGTAGCCCAGGCAGGTATGACCCTGACCTTGAGCAGTATCCTACCTTCACCAAGAGTGATGCCACAATACAGAGATAAGATGATCAGCTTTAAAATTGGCTTAAACACTGGTGTCATTCAAAGGGATCCAGTATCTGTCTGCCTGGGATGACATGCTGGACAAGCCAGCTGCTTCTCAAGGAAGGGCTTGCACCTGTCACCCTGGGAAGGCTCTTGCCACCCCATAGTGCCTTTTAGGCAAGGCTCAAATTCTAAACCTACCACCCTAGAACACAAAAAGGAAAAAAAAAAGGGTAATGCTGCTCAATGCCAGAAGTCTCAATCTCAAAATGCAGGCCCTTCTCAGTATGGAGAACATCGATGTCTGTGCTGTGACAGAAACCTGGTTCAAGGCTGCCCCAAAATCGGGACAATACCAAGAAAGGGGGTATCCATATTCATCAAGGACACCCACACCTCAAGACTGGTGGCAACGCGATGCATGCAGGAGACCATCCAGGTGCAATTAACCATAGGCAAGACTGCTCTGCAAATTGTAGCATGTTACAGGCCACCCTCACAAACTCAGGAACCTCACATGGCCTTCCTGAAAACACTAGAGGGATAAATGTATCACCAAACACCATCATACTAGGTGACTTCAATTACCCTATATAGACTGGGAACACTACTCAAGCCCAAACACCCCCCCCAAAGTTCCTGGAATTCATAACTCAAAATGCCCATGGAACAACTAGTCACCATCCCCACAAGAGAGGAATACTATAGATATCTCATCATCAACATGGATGGGGAAACATGTTCAACACCCTCACTGGTGAGATCAGATCACAAACTAATCTCGCTGGAGGTCCTCATCCCACCCCACCTGAAATAAAAAGACCACAGTAAAGAACTTCTCAAAGCCCGACCTTCACACTTCTAGACTAGTGTGGTCTCCTTTAAGGCTCAAGCCGCTGAATCACTTACAAACACCTTCTACCAGCACCTGCCATGGATAAGGCAATCCCAAACAAAACAAAGACTCTTACAGTCTGGTGGACCCCAGCCATAAACAAACTCTACAATAAAGGAGGAAGCTACTGCAAGATAGAGCAAAAACCTTAAAAGGGTAGACACCCGTGATCACCCTATGTAAACAACTAAGAGCTCTCATCAGATCATCCAAAGCAAATTTCGAAGAAAAATAGCTAAAGACTCAAAAGACAATCATAAGGCCTTCTTTAGCTATGTTAGAAACCTAGGAGGAAACTCCCAGATATGCTCAGAACTAGTTCAAAATGATGTGAAGATTACTGATCCTACAGACATTGCCAACATACTGGCTGACAGGTTCAGTGCAAACTTCTCCCCCCCCTAAAAGGAAGAGATATCTATACCAAAAGATTGCAGCCCCCCATCTCCAGCCCAAGTGAGAGTGAGCTCTCTCCAAAGCAAAAAACACAGCATCCATGGGACCTGATGGTGTCCCCGGCTGTGTGCTCCACGAACTCAATGAGGAATTAAACCCACAGCTAGGACAGCTGTTTAATCAAAGTCTTACCTCTGGATCTGCAACTGTGGTCCCACTTCACAAAGGCAGTGCCTCCACGACCCTGGAAATTACCAGCCATTAGCTTGACAAGCCTTATCTGCAAAGCCATGGAGAGGATCATAATGGACCTCATAAATAAAGACATAGGGATTTTGCAGACTTTTGATCCAACCCTTTGGCTTTGTCAAAGGCCGATCATGCCTTTTAAACTTGGTTGACTTCTTGAAACAGTCACCAAAGCCATTAAGGGATACAGCCTACCTCGATCTGGCTAAGGCCTTCGATACAATACCCCACTCGGGTATCATTGAAAAACTCATCAGCTTAAATGTTAACCCATACATCACAAGATGGGTTGAAAACTGGCTGAGTGACAGAACCCACAGGGTCAGAGTTGCTGGCGCCATGTCAGACTCAAAACCTGTCACAAGTGGTGTCCCACAGGTACAAGCAAACACAGGAGGGTTATGGCTGACAAAGTTTGCAGATGACTGCAAACTAACACATCTGACACAGATATCCTTCAAAAGGGTCTCACAGAAGCGGATAACTGGTGCCAGAGCCACGCCTGAAGTTAAATGCCAAAAATGCATAGTCATACCCTTTGGGAAAAACAAGGTTACCCTAGCTACCAAATAGGTGGCAATCCACTGAGCACAGAAGAAGTTATCAGGGACCTGGGGACCCAGGTTGATAGTAGTCTGTCATTCGACACCCATGTAGCTAAAGTAGTTAGGAAGACCTTCTACATTGCCCACCTTATCATGAAGGGATTCTCATCTAGATCAAGGGAGGTCATAGTCTCCCTTTACTCATCACTCATCAGACCAATGATTGAGTACAATGCCCCATTCGGATGTATCTGACCCGACACTTGCAGCAGCTGGAGAGGCCACAAAGTTCCTCACCAAAGGATAAAGGGTCTCAAAAAATCTGTCCTATGCTGCCCGACTGAAAACTCCAGCAGCTCTCAGTCAAAAGTCGCTACTGCTTGAGGTGAGCCTTGCCTAATACAAGGCCATGTCAAACCCAGATTTGATGAATATGCTTCACCTCAAAAATCTAGATCCATCAGAGCCACAAGGAGACTTAAACCTCGCTATTAATAGGATGTGCTGGAGGGATAGATTCATCACCCAAAGACTCCCTATGCTGTGGAACAAAATCCCGGTACATGTGAGGCAGAGCACCTCGCTGGCCTTGTTCAAGAGAAATCTTGACCAATGGATGGGAGATCGCAGATATACCCCAGGGATTACCTCAGTGTCACTGCTCGACAGAGGCACAGCAAAATAATGGGTATAGTTCCCCATACTAAAGGGGTGGCGTAAGGCTTGTAAATGCCCTCGGGCAGATAGCCTAGTATGAACCTATGAACCTATGAACCTATGTTTTAGAAAGAATCAGTCTATGTCTTCATCATTGTAATTACTTGTTTGACCACTAGAGGTGATCATACGAAAGAATCAGTCTATGTCTCCATCATTGTAATTACTTGTTTGACCACTAGAGGTAATCATATAAAAGAACCATTTTAAGTTTTTATTCATTTTAACTTAGATCTGAAGAAGCTGTGTTAACAGTGAAAGCGCTCATCTTTAAATAAATACTCATCTTTTATACAGTTGGTCTTGAGATACTCTTCATTTTTTGGACCTGTTTTGCTCCTGCAACCTCCAACCTGATTTTACTTCCAAGTGCTTTTTAAACTGGGTGACAGACAGCGTTCATCTGGTGTATTCAGTGGTGTGCTGTTTTGAGTTTACTTATTTATTGTGTTTATACACCGCTGACGACCGGAGCAGTTCCATAAAGCCTCTATCATGGCAGATATCGAATTGGATTATATACCGCGAGGTGAACACCAGCGGAATATTCACATGGTTAATGAAGACTTGCAAAAAAGGATGCGGCAGTATTTAGCTGGTACAGTGACAGCCCCTTGGACCTCTGACTGTCTGGCGACCAGTGATGAAATCGATGGTAATACAACAGATACAAAGAGGTTGTATGAATTGCTTGATGGAATGGAGAAAAGTTTCTTGAAACTGAAGCGCTTACAGGTACAGCGCCTGCATTTTCAGTTTTGTATAGACAACAACATAATTCCACGAGGTCTGAGGGTTTTTAACATGCCTAGCCAGGGTAAGGACTATCCGGACCTACTCACAGCATGGCATAAATTGAACATTGGTTTCAGCTATCAATATCTGCAGTTGTTGGTGGATTTTTTCAAACCGGAAGAGGCTGCACTTATTGAAGACATTAATGGTAAACAGCAAGTACTTTTTCAAGACTTTACAGCTGGTATTGTAGATCCACTTATTGAGAATTTATTAGATAGCATTCATGCCTTTGAATGCAAGCTTTTTCAACAGAAAAAGAACAAAATAATCAGAGACTTTAAAGGTTTTAGACTGGGCCATATCTTTACTTGGCCCAGATATGGACAAAATGATTTGAACAGTATAAATACTAACAGTAAAGCTGGTGTGAACAGTGCCAATACCAATAGCAATATTGGCGTGGACATTAATTCTAGAAATGGTATGAGACATAGACTAGATAGTAATAATTTGTATACTCCTTTGCATAGGCAACAGTTTTGTAACACCAATGCATGTCCTATTGTGTTGAATGGCCTGAATAAGTGTATTTCTAAAGATTCTGTAGATGAGGCTCAATCTAATGGGGAGGTGATTTTCACATCCCCTGCTCAGAATGATCAGCCGGAACACATTGGAATATTAGATATCAGGCCGAATGACAATAGTGACAGGAAAAATACTGATTCTGACAATGCAATATGCCCTACCACTGACTCAGTGGATGTCATTCATATCTTACATCCGAGTGTGAGATTAATAATTTATATCCTGCAGTCAAGATTGTAAAGGATAAACCTTGCCTACTTACTGATGCTGTGGTTAGACCTAAAGTCAGGAAGAATGTGGGGGATGTCAGTCTGGATGCTAATCCACAGGTGTCTTTTCCCCTGCCAATTCGATTAGAGAAAGGCCCCAGAAGGGCAAGGTCTATGAGTCATGACAGGCAGAAAAGGAAATTCTCAGGGGAGTTTTAACAGAACCGCACTTTGAAAAAGATGTGGAACAGAACAGACAAAACATAGTACACAATTTATCTGATGTACTCTCACAAGATGATTTCAACTTATTGAGAAAAGGGCTTAGTTTTATACCCAAAACACACAGTAAGTTAACAGATACAATTATTGACTTGAAACTTTATTGCAGGAATGTAATGTTGAAACTTCATTTTGGAGCTTCTGATACTACAGCATATTCGAAGGATGCATTAGCGTTTAAGAAATTAAGTGAGTATACACCTGTACATCATCCACTTGTTGAAGCCTATTTTAGGCTCACAGAAGACGAGCTATACAACTATTATAATTGAACCAAATCAGGTAGGATTTTAAGAAAATATGATAATTTAACATACCAAGAGAGGCAGAGTCTTAAGAGACTACAACAGGACCATAGAATCATTATCAGACCTAGGAACAAAATCTAGCAACAAGTACCGACCAGGTAAAAACAGAAAACACGGCAGAAGGTCCACAGGTACTCAGGATACAACTTTAATTCCAATACGAACAGTCCTACAAAATCAGAATGAATCAAGCACTTTCGCCCGGGTTCTCCCAGGCTTTATCAAGATAAAATACAAGCATATCACTCTGTCTTATATACTGCTATTATAGTGCCTTAATTACAACCTTTTATTCAATTATTCAATTGAATAATTTATACATTTAAAGGTGTATTATTTGAAAACACTGTTGTTTAAAAAAATCAAAAGCAATTTCTTACTTTAATACTTCCTATATAGTACTTAATATATCTTAGCTGCATCAGTCCTAATATAGTTTAATAATTATAAACATAAAATATCATATTTCTAAAACTCCTATATATAGACACATAAAGCCTTATAAAAAGCAGCTTTCAAACCAAAATGTATTCTCATAAAAATATATATATAAATACCTAAAGTTGGCTGCTACTATACTCTAACAAGCCAAAAACATAATATATATATGCAAATGTGTATGTACATTAGACTCACTAATTTCATTGTTGAACCCAACTAAAACCCAATGTGTCCTTAAAATACATGTAAGGAAACAAGCTCTTAACGTCTTCATAAGAGCCAATGATGTTATAATTTGGCTCTTCTAAATTTGAGTATACTGCTCAGGCTAATGGTGTCATTAAGCCCTGGTGGTTTAGAGGCATTTAATTTAATTTGCCATAATAGCTCCCTGTACTCTAGGGACGTTTCCCAATCACCTCCCCTTGGGTTCAGTCCCACTTGTTCCAAGACCAGAAATTTTAAACTCATTTCCTTACAAGTTAGTGAATGTTTATAAAACGCATTTGATTCTTTTTTCTTTTCAACTTCATAAAGGTGTTCATAGACTCTTTTTCTTAAAGATCTTTCAGTTTTGCCAACATAAAATCCAAAACACTGCTGGCAAAACCCAAGGTACACCACCCCCTTAGTGTTACAGTTAAAATGCCCTGGGGAAACAATATTCTTCTTTCTAGATTTCAAATATAGGCCCTTATTATTGACCATGTAGGAACACTGTTTGCATGACCCACATTTGAATGTACCTAATTTGGATTTCTTGTCATAAACATTACACATTGTATTCCTTTCAAGTAACTCTTTCAAATTCACGTTCCTTCTTCTCACAAATTGTGGTTTGCTCGGGATGATCCTATTGATGTCCTCATTCATAGATAAAATTGGCCAATATCTACGAATAATGCTTTCAACTTCCAAGCTGTCATTGTTGGAAGTATGAATGAAGACATTTTCTTTATTTATTAGGTCTTTCCATTGAACCCTTGTGTACTGCTTGTCAATTTCCCCCAACAGTGGAGCGTACTGCTCCATCTTTTTAGATACTACTTCAGCAGCAAGAGTGTCAAATAAGGGTGCGGGATAACCCTTTTCGAGAAATAATGTCCTAAGGAACTGTATTTCATCTTTGAGTAAGTCATCCTCACTACACATTCTAGAGGCCCTGATCAGCTGACCTTTAATAATTCCCTTTTTATGAAATAATGGGTGGTCACTATCGAAGTGAAGGAACATGTTTGAATAGGAGTCCTTCCTAAAAATGTTGGATTGAAAGCAGTTTCTTTCAGTATTCTTCATCAAGTTAACATCTAGATAATGCAAATGATCTGGATGTATTGTGTAGGTGAATCTCAAAAAGTCTGTAGTAGAACTAATATACTGAATGAACTCCTCAAATTCGTTTAGGTCTCCTTTTCAAAGAATACAAATATCATCAAGGTATCTCTGGTAATGTGTAATAAATGTAGCCCACCTAGATGTAAAAATATATTTCGATTCCCAATGATGTAAAACAATGTTTGCATATGCAGACGCACACGGAGTCCCCATGGCCACTCCTCTTTGTTGTCTATAGAGTTCACCATTGAAAAAGATACAATTGTTATTTAGGATCACACTCATGAACTCTACTAATAGTCCTACAATATTGGCACTAAAACCTGTAGACTTCGTAAGTACTTTATTAAACCATTTGAGACCCTTGCAATGTGGGATGCTGGGGAACAATTCCACTATGTCCAAACTAATCATATAATGCGTGTTTTCAACAAATTCTCTTTTGATGTTCCTTAAAAATTCCCAAGAGTCTTTGCAAAGATATTTTAAAGATGTAACAAAATTCTTTACTGTAATATAAATAAATTTGCCTGGTGGTTCAGTTATTCCTTTGGCCCCCGCTACTATGGGTCTAAATTGCAAAGGGTTAAGCCCTTTGTGTACTTTAGGAATGCCAAATAGGACTGGTGTTAAGGGCTTTTGTACCAGCAAGTAGTTGTACAATTGTTCGTTAATTGCACCTTGCATGAGGTGGTCCCCCAACATATATCTAATTTTCGCATAGGCAATATTCCGTTCATTAATGGATACTTCACTATACAGCTCTGTGTCCTGCAGCGACGTATATAAATTTGCTTCATAATCTTGTTTATACATTAGCACTATTCCCCCACCTTTATCAGTTTTCATTACCCTTACATCTTCTTTTTTCAAAAAATCTAATAACTGTTCTGATTCTTTCAGGAAATTATTAGAGTGTACTCTATTCTTATTCCTTTGAATTTTCCTGATTTCTATTTCAATAAGGTGCTCAAAATTTTTTAGGGCGGGATGTAAAGGAGGGTTTATTGTGCCGGCCCTATGAAATAGACCAGGTGTAAATTTCTTACCTTCAAAATAGATATTTAAATTTAATTGACGTATGAACAATTTTAAATCTAACACCGTCTTCGTAATGTTAATGGGGCAAGTTGGGGACAAATTGTAACCCCTTAGTAAAAAGGTTGAAATATACATCATTTACTTCAATATCAGTGTAGTTATAAATTGACAAATTCTCATGTTTAAATACTTTACATGGGGTAACATTAGTGCTAGAAACATTAGAAACCAAAGCATCCAAACTATTAGGTATTACGATCATGGCCTCCTGAATTTGTTCCATCTCTGGCCATGTGGTGTGTATTCCCTGCTCCCTTGTTTTCCCTGGGCATACTGAAAAACCTGGTTGGAAGTTGAACTAGATTTTTGAGCCAGTCTTTCACTCCTTCTGGGGGCTTGCGTAGTATAAATACCTTCATTGGCATCTTCATCATTGCTAAATGCATTATTACTACTTAATTTGTTGTTAGCCCACCTGTTTTTATTGTTAAAACCATAAGCCACCCTATTTCTATAATCTAATAAGTCACGTTCTAACTTCCTAACCTTCCTGTTGACCACCCTCGAACAATGTTCATCCACCTCTTTGAAAATGCATTCATAGTCCTTTTTAACACATCTAAAATTAATATCATTGACAATAGTATTATTTAAAGTATTAACATCCAATAACAATGCAGACGTTTTACTCTCATAGTCCTTAACCATTAACTTTAATAATTCAAGTCCAGTCTTGTTGAACAGTTCAGTAAGCTCGTTGAACAAAACCGAACCAGGAATAGCATTGTTCGGAAATTTGTTCAGTCATAAACCTTTCGGTATACGCTGTACCCAAATACATTCCGTAAGATATTCTATTTCTAATTGTGTTGTTTTATAAGCATATAGCGTATTGTTTAAGTCTTTTAACATTTGTTCTGTTGTATCGTTATTAGTTTTAGAGGATTGTACAGTACCTTGGTTAAAAGAAAAATGTTTTGTAGTCCATTGATTGAAGTTAAAATCTTTGCAAATATGTAGGCTTGTTCCCGTATTCGGAAACTGGTGTCTGTTGGATTGTTCACGTGAATTAGATCCAACCAGTCGTGCGTCATCCGGAACTTCCGGTACGGGGCTACCTCTCTGAACATTAGTTGGATCATTGTCTCCAAAAAATTGTTGTTGGTTGGCTGGTATTCTAATCACACCCCCACTACCTTCGTTGGTTAACAGGCCAGTGAGCTGCGATAACAAGCACATTACTTGTTTAAATTCGCCCCTAGTAACCGGGGCATCATCCGACAGTTGTTGGTCGTTGCCCAAAATAATGGGTGTGTCACAAAAATCCAAGTTCCCCGAACTTTCAGCCATGTAAAGTCAAATCTCAAACACAGGAACAAAATCTAGCAACAAGTACCGACCAGGTAAAAACAGAAAACACGGCAGAAGGTCCACAGGTACTCAGGATACAACTTTAATTCCAATACGAACAGTCCTACAAAATCAGAATGAATCAAGCGCTTTCGCCCGGGTTCTCCCAGGCTTTATCAAGATAAAATACAAGCATATCACTCTGTCTTATATACTGCTATTATAGTGCCTTAATTACAACCTTTTATTCAATTATTCAATTGAATAATTTATACATTTAAAGGTTTATTATTTGAAAACACTGTTGTTTAAAAAATCAAAAGCAATTAGAATCATTATCAGACCTGCTGATAAAGGTGGTTGTATTGTAGTGATGAATACTCTACACTATTATGATTCTATGTCTAGCATGCTGCATGATAAATTTTATAAAGAGACTGAGTTATCAGCAGTAAAAGAAGTCATTTTATATGTACATAACATCCTATCAGACATTCATAAGAGTGGTTTGATTGATCGTGATTTACATGAATACCTTCTAGTAAAAACACCCTTGATTCCAGTCATACATGGCCTACCAAAATTACATAAGAATGCCAGTGACCCACCCATGGGACCAATTGTCTCTGGCCGTGGATGGGTCACTGAGCATATCTCTGTATATATAGAGAAACATCTGAGGCAAGTACTGAACAAGAATAAGTTTGTATTGAGGGACTCCAAACAGTTCTTAATAGAACTATATGATTGTTTTAATTGTAATGGCATCACTGATGAATATATGTTCATGACCCTTGATATACAATCACTCTTTACGGTCATTCCGAACACCTTAGGACTTACGGTTTATTTCTGAATATCTTAAGGAGCATAGTGAGTACGACATAGTGAAGATTGATCTATTGGTACACTTCCTGGAATTAGTATTGGAAAACAATTTCTTTGTTTTCAATGACATCATATACAAACAGGAAGATGGCGTAGCTATGGGCACTTCCTGTGCCAATAGCTATGCCAACATGTTCCTTGCATATTGGGAACAGCATATCTTGTTCTGTGAGACATTATTCAAAGAACACATTAAGTTCTATCAACGTTTTGTCGATGATGTGTTTGTGATATGAAATGGCACTTTAGAACAACTTCAATTGATGCACACCATCATGAATAATCTAATTGATTGTCTCAAATTTACAATGCAGTTTTCATATAACAGAATTGAATTCCTGGATTTGTATATTGAAAAACTTCCAAATGGTCTTATTAACACAGGAGTGTACAGGAAACCATGTCATGTTAATACCCTGCTCATGAGATCGAGTATGCCTCCTCCTTTTGTATTCAGGAATGTTATGGTAGGTCAGGCTATTAGAGCATCAAGGCTAAATCCTTTGGAGGCAGGCTTTGTATCTGAACTAGGGGATCTTAAAAGTAGACTTTTGCAGAGAGGATATAATATTAATGAAATTGATCCTTCTCTAGAATGAGCCTTAGGACTACGTAACACCGTAGCTACACCATATTTTGGACGTCATAGTTCCAACACCCAGGTGAATAGGGAGCACACGTCATCTCATGTTAAGTTTTCAACATATTATTCATCAGATAATAATCAGATTAGAGATATCATCAATAAATATTGGTCCATCATGCATGTTGATCCTAAATTAAGAGTCATAGTTGGTGAAACTCCCAGTTTTTTGTACAAGAATAAGAACAATCTCAAAAAGATGCTATGCTATCCTAAGTATGGAACATTAAACAAAGTAGAAGGACATACTAAACCATGTGGTAGATGTAATTTCTGTCAATTTATTGATGAAGACAGCAACTTTTTACATCCTGATACGCTTGTCACTTATGAAATAAATGTGGAGGCTGACTGCATGACCACTAATGTGGTATATTTGGCCACCTGTCAGATCTGCTCCCACTTTTATGTTGGGAAAACTAACCGATCATTAAGGGACAGAATGAGGGAGCACATCTATCACATAAGGAAGGGTTCACCTTATAATGCCCTAGCGAAACACGTCAATCTTGCAGGAAGATCGCACTATTTTTGTTTTAGAGTACTTGAAGCTATAATCCCAGCAATAAGAGGTGGTGATATTAGGACGCACACAGAGAATAAGGAATGTGACTGGATAGTTCTGCTTAGGGCAGATAAAGGATCTGGCCTCAATGATAGAGCCTCGATAAAACCTAGACTAAGAACACGTAGGAATATTAGATAGATTGTATCTGCTCTCTCCAGTGACATCTGTACCAGTATTTCATCTCATTTTCCTTTTCCCCTCCCCCTCCCCCCCTTCAATATTCATTTCCATTTATGACATTTCTTACATAGGTTCGCCATTTTTCATGTCATTCCATTTGAAATGTAGTTGACTAGGATTTTTTGTATCCTTAGCATTGTTTGAGCATTTAACATTCATTTGATTTGTGATTTCAGGACATATATTTTGTATATTCAACTGGTTATTCATTATATGCATTCTTATTGTACTTATTTGTTCGACCACTAGAGGTGATCATACAATAGAACCATTTTATGTTTTTTCATTGTAATCACTTGTTTGATCACTAGAGTATTTAGCTTTTTCTAACCCCCCCCCCTTCAACACTCACTTTTATTTATGACATTTCTCATGTAGGTTATATATATTTTCCATGTCATTTTATTTGGAAATGTAGTTGACTGGGATTCTCTGTATTTTCAGGACAGGCATTTTTTGATACCATCTATTTGATTTGTGATTTTATGATGTATATCCAACTTGTTATTCATTCATTATATGCATCCTCATTGTAATTACTTGTTTGACCACTAGAGGTGATCATACAAAAGAATCAGTCTATGTCTTCATCATTGTAATTACTTGTTTGACCACTAGAGGTAATCATATAAAAGAACCATTTTAAGTTTTTATTCATTTTAACTTAGATCTGAAGAAGCTGTGTTAACAGTGAAAGCGCTCATCTTTAAATAAATACTCATCTTTTATACAGTTGGTCTTGAGATACTCTTCATTTTTTGGACCTGTTTTGCTCCTGCAACCTCCAACCTGATTTTACTTCCAAGTGCTTTTTAAACTGGGTGACAGGCAGCATTCATCTGGTGTATTCAGTGGTGTGCTGTTTTGAGTTTATGTTTTAAACATAATTTTATTTTATTCTGTCCTGTTTACAATGTAGATGATATTTTCAACATTTAGCAGTTTAATCTTGCTTAGAAAATATGATATTGTATGTGGTATGTACAGTCTCAGAGTAAAAGATTATTTTGTATACTTATCACATAAATTGTAATAAACCTCTCAAGAATGTACACAACAAAAATCAGTCTGTGGAAAGTTATACAAATATTGTAAATTCAGAGAAGAAATTGTATAAAGTACATAAATAATATAGGAAGTATGCAAAACTAGCAATGTGTCAGTATTCTGTGGAGGACAAAATGAAGACCATCAAGTCAGCAAGAGGACTTGAAGCTTCCTCTACCAGCAGATAGAAGTGACCCTCCAATGGGATATTGGCACTGTTCTTAGTAACACTGGTTATTAGCAAAGCTTGAAAGACAGCAGTTTCCACCAAAACAATCACTCCCCAAACCTAAAATTGGGTATTACCCTTTTTCCAATTGTATTTGGCAAGTGACTGAGAACAGGAAGAAATGACTTAGTTATAGTTAACTAACTTCAAGGATTTGCAACCATTAACAGAGGGATGAAATGGGCACACCCAGGATATAACTGGTGGCACTGATTGTGTTTTCTCAGATACTGAGTCAGTAACTGCATTTGGATAGAATGTTCCCCTTCGTTCTATTTCTGAGACTTAACAAGTGGAAGTGTATGCGTTTTAATCTATGACAGCAGATTCTCACAAGGTTGCTGACTAACATTTTATAATGAATCCAAGAGTAAACCAGTATGAACTCAGTAGTAATATGCAAGACATACAAAAAGTAACCATACTTCCTTATCTTTAAAATGCCCCAGCTATTCATTTTATAGCTGCTCTTTACAGATTCTAATGTGCATGGGCTAAGGACATTAAAGCATGTGATTTCAAGGATAAGAATGTTGTAAAAGACGTGACATGCAACTACTCTCCTGGGTTAAAGGATAACATTCAAAGAATACTATCAAATGCCAATAATCAGCAAAACCTGAGCAGGCATCTTCTGCAAGAAGTATGACTTGAAAATACTTAAAACAGAAGTCACAGCAAGAAGCTTGTGAAATCCTTTCTGAGAAGTGTAGATGTCATCACTGTGGTCTTACAAATTATAGTGATGGCACTACAGTAAGTTTCCCAATATCAAGGCCAAGACCGAGCTTAAGGTTTCAGGTCCCACCACAATTAGTCATACAGGAAAGCAGTCATCTTACATAAAAGGTCTAAATTGACAGGAAAATATTAATCAACATTTTCTTTTGTTTTTCTTCATTTGTTGAATTAGTTCTTTTTTGTAGGGTTATTCTGTTCTATTCAGAAATGTTCATAGTTCACTTATATTTAAAAAACAGAAAACCGCCACAATGAAAAATGACCGTATAATGTCAAAAGGACATAATGAATATAGCACCACTAGTGAGTAATACCTGGCATTCAAGCAAGGTAAGCACTTAAACTGGTACAGCGGTAGGTGCAACAAAAATAGTAAAGTGAAAAAAATAAAATAAAGAACATTTAACTGTTAGGTGAAACACTGCATACTATTTCTTTGCTTTTTTTTAAATGATCAAAAGAAAAAATTTTATTCACTTAATAGTTTGTTTTGTTAACTAGGAAAGTTCAAGTGTGCAGATGTCACTTTTCAGTAGAGGCTGAATGAGAAAAGCTCCAGAAAAATACAACACATGGAAACATAATGAAAGTATATCAGTTTTTCAGTTAATAAGCAAAACATATAAGCAATACAAATAACATTTCCAAGATAAAGCATTTCTAAGTTCCATGAGCAATAGTTCTATGTATATTCATACATCAACAGAGTCAGATATTATATAACAAGTTCAAATAAAAACATTTAAATTTTAGATGAATAGTTATTCTGATGACTATTTTTATACTAAGTGAAAAAGACAAAGCCTTAGATGGTAAATAATATTTTAATTTATATTATTGTTTTTAATTATTTGGTATTTATTTCACTTCACATTTCTCTTTTACAGATCTAGGCATTCTACGTGCATGCTGTCTTTTTTATCATCATACCATTAGCCACCTGTTTCTTATTAAATCAGACCATAAACAAAGTTTTATACATGCAGGTAAGGTTCATATGTTCATAGGTAGGTACTAGGCTATTAGCACTAGGGCCTATATAAGCCTAGCCAAACAGGTACCCTGGCTTTCGCCACCCAAGAAAATGATTTTCCTGTGCCCCTGTCGAGCAGAGCTACAGAAGTGATCCCTGGGGTGAATTTCCTATTTCCCATCCAATCATCAAAATTTTTCTTGAAGAGTGCTAATGAGGAGCTCTGTTTGACATAGATAGGTAGTCTGTTCCAGAGTATGGGAAGTCTCTGAGACAGGAATCTATCCCTCCAGCATGTTCTGTTTATTGTGGTGACAAGGTTTAGGTCCCTAGAGGATTTAGCTCGGAGGGATTAGGATTTCTTTAAGTGGAGCATGTCCAACAGCTCTGAGATTGACATAGCTTTGTATGTTAGGCAGAGATCACCTCTGAGTAGGCGATATGTGGCAGAGTAAAGCTGGAGTTTTTTGAGATGGTCTGCGTATGGCATCTGTTTGAGGCCAGTAATCCTCTTTGTGAGGTATTTCTGTGGCATTTCCAATTGTTGTAGATGTCTTGTGAGGTACATACCAAAAGGGGCATTGTACTCTATAATGGGTCTAATGAGTGATGAGTAAAGGGGAACAATGACCTCTTTTTTCTGGATAAGTAACCTTTTGAGATGAGGTGAGCCATGTAGAAGGATTTCCTGACCACTGTGGCGATGTGATTATCAAAGGAGACACTACTGTCCACCTATGTCCCAATGTCTCTTATCACACTTTCAGCGTTAAGTAGACTATCACTTATGTGGTAGTTCATGGGTACAGAGTTTTTACCAAAGGGGATGACAACACACTTTTTGGCATTGAGCTTCAGGCCATGGCTTTGACACCAGGCATCTGCCTCAGTGAGGCCCTTTTGTAGTATGTCCACATCATTAGGAGTTTTGATTATGGTTCCTAGTTTGCAGTCATCTGCAAACTTTGTCAGCCAAAGACCTTCTGTGTTAGCCTGTACTTCAGAGAAGTAGATACCAAACAAGAGAGGACTGAGGACTGAACCCTGTGGTACTCCACTTGTCACTGGTCTGAAGTCGAATTTGGAGTCTGCTACTTTCACAGTGTGGGTTCTGTCCATGAGCCAGTTGGCAACCCATCTTGTGACATAGGGATTTATACCTAGTTTAGTGAGCTTATCTATAATTCCAGAGTGGGGGGTGGTGTTGAAAGCCTTGGCAAGATCTAGATAAACTGTGTGAACCACCTTACCTTCATCTATGGCTCTGGTGACTGCTTCAAAGAAGTCAATCAGGTTTAGGAGACATGATCTACCTTTTACAAACCCAAACTGGGTAGGGTCCAGAGTTTGGAGATTACCAATGTCTTTGTTTATGAGTTCCATGATGATATGTTCCATAGCCTTGCAGACCAGGCTCGTTCAGGCTAATGGGGCGGTAGTTCCGGGGGTCCGTCATGGCTCCTCCTTTGTGGAGTGGGATAACCGTTGTGGTGCACCATTCAGTGGGCACAAAGCCTGAGGTGAGGCTATGATTGAAAATGGTACTTAGGTAGGGTGCCAGTTCATTCTGTAGTTCATGTAGAACGCAGCCTGGGATATTGTCAGGTCCCATGAATGCTGTGTTCTTGGCTTTGGAGAGTGTTTTTTTACCTGTGCAGCCATGATTACAGGAACTTTGCATTCTTCCGGTATAGAGATGGGCCCTCTAGGGGGTGAGAGGGGGGTAAAGTTAGCACTGAACCTATCTGCCAGGATGTTGGCCATACCAGTTGGTTCTGTATATTTAGTGCCATTGTGCTGTAACTCAGAGCAAATCCGAGTATTGCCATTGAGATTCTTGACATAGCTATAGAATGCTTTGTGGTTGTCTTTAGAGTCAGTGGCAATTTTGTTTTCGTAACTAGCTTTGGAGGATTTTATGAGGGATCTCAGCGTTCCTCCAGTCATGGGATTTTTCTCTTTTTTGCAGCAGTTTCTTTCTTCTGTTGTAGAGTTTGTTTATGGCAGAAGATCACCAGATTGGCTTCCTTTTTTAGGAGGATAGCATCTTGGTTCTATTAGGGATAGCATGATCCATGCCCTCGTGTAAGTGCTTATAAAGTGCATTTGTGTAGGATTCAGCAGTTGTACCTCTATTGTCCGTCTGCATGGGTGTCATGAAGTTTGCCACGTCTGTCTTAAGAAGTGTGAAGCTGGCTTTGGAGAAGTTTTTTACGGTGGTTTCCCTAATTGGGGTGGGGCAGGATGTGGATGTCTAGGGTGATTAGTTTATGGTCGGATCTGACTAACGAAGAATTGACCTCTGGTGTGGAACACTGGTTGCCCATGTTGGTAATGACCAGGTCTAGGATATTTTTGCCCCTGGTGGGGGTGTGAATAAGTTGATCCAAGACATTGTAATTTATGAATTCCAGAAAACGTTGCTCAAAAGAGTTGGTACATGAGTAGTTTTCCCAGTTAATGGTGGGGTAGTTGAAATTGCCCATTATTAGAGTGTTGGGTTGTACCCTAATACTTTCCAGTGTGTCAAGAAATTAAGAGTGGGAATCCTGGGGCATGGTGGGGGGTCTGCAAGCTACAATTTGGATTGCGGTCTTGCCCAGAGTTAGTTGCACTTGGATAATCTCAGATGCATTATGCTGTGCAACTAGCCTGGAGGTGTGGATATCCTTAATGAATATCGACGCACCTCCACCTTTAGTGCTTCGTTCCAGGTTAGGTGGCCGAAAGGTGGGGTATGAATTATAGCCTGGTAATGCAGGGGTGCTCTCTGGAGCTTTGAACCGGGTCTCTGTCACTGCACAGATGTCGATGTTCTCCATTTAAGGAGTGCCTCCAGTGAGTGCATTTTGAGGTTTAGACTTCTAACATTGAGTAGCATTACCCTCAGATTTTGCTTGCTTGTACCTGTTACGGTGGTGAATTTGTCATTTGAACCTTGCCTAAAAAAGGCACTATAGGGGTGGCAAGAGCCTTAGCCAGTATCCGGAATCCCAAGGGTGACAGGTGCAGGCCATCTCTGGCAAAGCATCATGGTTTGTCGATCATGTCATCCCAGGCAGACAAATACTGGATCCCCTTAGAATGACACCAGAAGCTTAGCCAATTGTTGAAGTCAATCATTTTGTCCTTGTACTGTGGTATCATTTTGGGTGATGGCAAGATGCTACTCAGGGCTAAGGTCATACTTGCCTGGGCTACAAGATCAGAGAGCTCCTCCATGTCTCTTTTCATGTAGTCCAGGGAGGTACGTCTCAGGTCATTCACACCAACATGGACAATGACAGTGTCATATTTGTACTTATTGTGGAGTGACCTGAGTGCGTGCATTATGTGGCAGATCCTGGCACCTGACAGGCAGCTGACAGTAACTTTCTCCTTGTTTAGCCTGGTGAGTGGAACATCAGTGTGCCTGACTATAGAGTCACCTATGACTAGAGTTTTGGGTACGGTGTTATGCCTTATGGGCTGTGGTTGAGTGGCACACTGATTTTGTGGGCTATGCGTCATTTGGGTTGTGTTGGGGGATGGAGGTTGCATGCATTTCTGCTTTGAAGGTCTCTGTTGCTTGAGCAGATTTTTATTGAGAGCCTCCGTGAAAGTAGGTGTGTGTTTTGTGTTGCTATGTGTGTGTTTTGGTGGTATAGGTTTTGAAGGACTATGTGATGAGTGTGGTGTGGTGCAAGTGTTTACCTTCTCCTCTTGACTGTCTAGTCCAGTCTTGGATGAAGAGAGCTTTGCTTCCAGTTTGGCTATATAAGTGCATCTTTCACAGGTTGTAGTGTTGGGTGGTAGGAGGAGAGGGTTGTCTGTGTACATGAGGCAATTGTTGCATTGCTCCAAGATGCCCAGATTCATCAGGTAGACAGGAGAAATAACCGGGAGCTGACCCTTAGACATGCCTGGATAGGTGCTTATTTATTAAGTACTAAAAACGGCTTTCCTCTAACTAAAAACTGCTAGCTCAGAACTGACACTTCCATTGCTTTTATCAAAATCCCATATTTATTAAGTGTTACAGATTGTATATCACTTGTCAGCCTTTCACATTATAAACAGCAAACTGTTTACATTTATTTATAGTTTCTGTGACCCTTTTTTCTCTCTTATTATGAGTCTCCCTTTTTGTACAAAACTCCTTCTCCTCATTCCATCTTCTTGATCCTTTCACGTTGCCCCCACTTCCTTTTGTGAAATTTAGTAGGTCTGTATCTTAAATATGTTCTCTTCCTTTTCTGTCTCTGTCATTATTGTCTAAAGCTGCTCTATGGTTGGTGCTTCCTTCTTTTTCTGTTTTCGTGTTGCATCTTTTTTGCTACTATTAATTCTAGTACAGCCAATGCCCTACTATGTTCCATGCCTTCTATTACCTTTATCCAGTTCAACAAAAAGTTTGTTTCATTCTATTGTCATTTTACTCCAAAATGGGCTATAGAAGCCTTCCTACTTCCTTGTATGTGTATAGCCACTTGTATGCCCAAAACATTCATCTCTAGTCTCCTCTGCAGTCTCTTTCACACCTCCAACACTTCTTGCTTGCTTCTGGAAACATCCCGTGTATCCTGACTAAAGTGTAAAAATATTTATGGAGACACTTCCATCCAAAGATCCTAAATTTTCTGTAACTAAGTGGCTAGTTTGGCACCTCAAAATTTCAGTCCATTGTTCTTTCTTATCTTCCCCCGAGATGTTCCTGCCAGTGATTCACCTAACTCAATTTTTCCTATCCACCTGTCATGTAATAAGGCTCTATACTCTTTGCTTATTAACCCTCATGTCTGATCCTTGTCTGCTGTTGCTTCTGTTTACTTCTCTGAGTATGTTTATAATCTCTGGCCTATTTAAATGGCTTCTTTCTTTTTCAGTTTCATGTTTTCTCCATAACTCATATATCCCCTTATATGTTATGTTCTTTTTTCTGGGTGATATAGTATTTTTCCCTCATTTCTTCCCAGCTCATACTTCTCTTCCCTTCTTTCAGATCCTCCCAGAAATAAACTTTCTTCATTCTGACCATCCATGTATCCTTACTAAGTCCCACCTCCAAGAATGCTTCGATAATTCTATTGGAATTATTTCAAATTTCCTTTTTCTATACTCTTTACACTTCACAGTTTTACCAAACTCTTTTAACACCTGTTTCTTGGGCCTTTCTCCTAATTCCCTTTATACTCCTCCTTTCAGTATAAGGGAAGGTATTGATAAACTTGATGAGATTGCATGGTTGGAGTGATGCAGAGATATACATGGGATGTATTGAAATTTTACATACAGATCAGGTCAACTTGGAATGTTAGCTAGGCGGGACTGGTGGAACATCACTAAAGACCATGATGGATTAGTAATAAGGCTAGATACATATCACATGATAATATCAGACCACACAAGGGTTAGACTGAAATTAAGAAAGCTTGGTGAAGACTAGGGAGAAAGGCACTGGAAACTAAGACTGGGATGGATAATGAAACAAGAGAAAAATAAAGAGATAGCTAGCTACCTATATGACTGGTTTAAATAGGGAAGAAAGGCAAGGAAATGTATTGCAAAGTTGTAATAATTATAAAAAGCTATTCAGGGCAAACATACAAGAAAGTGAAGGAAAAAATGGAGAGAAAAAAGAAGTTGGGAAAGAACAAATGTGAAAAAATGAGGCAGAAGTGGGGGAAAGCGAGATATTAGAATATGAATTGATAGGGACACTCAATCAAATGATTATTAATAAGTAGGCAATAGTTAACATATGGGAGGGGGATGAGGTGTCATGACAGATGAAGTAGGTGGCATGTAGATTGAGACAAGAATGAGCAGAAAGTTTATATAAAGTAAGGGACCAGAAAACAGGATTGATAAGTGGAGAGGGAGAGCAAATAGGTGAAATGTTTACACATTTATACAAATCAGTATATAAAGAAGGACAACAGGTGGAAAACTCAGACAGTGGAATAAAAGACTTTGTATATCAAGTAGAATTTATCACAATTTACACTGCAATAGAATTGGGACTTCTCAGAAGTATTATTTGAGAAGAAATGGAGGTGAAAAGAAAACTAGTTATAATGGAGATAGAGGTGAATGGGGGTGAAAAGAAAACAAGATATAACAAAGACGGAAGGGGAAAGTTAGTTTTACTAAACAGGTATAAATAAACGAAGGTGTGGAAGAAACTGGAGAAGATAGGGGAAAAGCTTAGAAAAGTGATAGAAATAATAGAAGGAAAGCTTGAATGTGAAGGAGAAACGTCAGTGAGAAGCTACAAGATAATTAGAAAGAAAGCTTGAATAAGAAGAGCTAACTTGCTGAATAGAAATTCAATTAGATATTACAACTATTAGCTTTGTATGGATTATGTTAGTGATAGGCATAGTAGATGATAGTAACTTTACCTTATGGGATATGTTTATTGTAGTTTATCCCAAATAAATTCTACCATTTTTGAATTGTAACAGTTACACAGAACAGCAGTAGTGAAGCTAACCTAATGGGATATGGCTAACAATTTCAGCCTCTGTCAATTTAAAAAAATAGAGCAAACTGGCATCAGCTGGAATCCCCCTGCTACAGTATAATATTAAGAGCTGATGTGCTAAAAAGCAGTATCTCTCCCAAAGGATAAGAACAGGACCCTGTCACTCTTATTCTTCCTTAACAATGCCATTGTAAAGCATGGCTAGTCTACTGATTGCTTTTCAAAGTGCCTTTGACTATCTCTTCTCTACTGCCTTTATTTTTGGGAGGTTGGCATAATGGTTAAGATATTTGCCTTACAGACACAAGGTGCAGGGTTTGATTCTCACATGGATTAATTAACAAGGCTTAAAATGGCCTACAAGGGCAGTTAGCCTAGTACAATGACAATGTCTGTTGTCATGTTTCCTAGCTTGTTTGTTGCATGTTTCTCTCATTATGTAAAACATGTAATGTACTTTATTAATGCAATACCCAAAAGCTCATTATGGTATGTGTCATTAGCATTGCAAACACTTGTGTCAATGTTTATTATGCTCTCTAAACATGCACTGTGTATTACTGCACATGTATTTCTTTTCTACATGTCTGGGCTGTGGCTGAAATTTATCTTTCAGGTTTAAGACACAACTCTAAATAACAAACTTAAATATATAAATATAAGAGGCAGGTGTGTAATTCTTTTGAGATCCCTTAAACTGATGGGTCCAGTTCACTGAATACCTTAAATGTTATATTAAGTGGGGCAGTGCAGGGGGTGTAGCCCACAAACCTTGGAAATTTTTTGGGAGACAGTGTTCCAACTCATTTGTGGCCATTAAGTTATTTTCTTAATAAATACTGATTGACTTTGTAATTGATTGATAGCTTACCAGTTTACCAGCATTCATAATGTTATTCTTTGCAGTCAGCCCAGATTGATTGATTGACTTGACTGACTGACTGACTGACAGCTTACCAAAATATCAGAGCTCATAGCAATACAAAATGGGTTATTCTTTACAGTCAGTACTCTGGAAGTTTTATTTTCTTTGATCAGGCCACTGATGACCAGGGTTTGATAAACAAGATCCATCCAAAAGAGCTGACCAGGATAATGGGGCAGCACAGCCATGGCCAGATGTCTCTCCCATTTTGGAGGGAATATGGTGGGACTACTCTGCTGCACAGCTAGCCTCAGGTTGAGACCAATGAGCTGGAGAGCCTGCAGGACATAAAATAATTGCATGGAGGGATGTCATAGTGAACTGCATGACATGCATGCAAAATGTTTTATAGGCAATATGCTTAATGATACTGCATGAATACCTCACTCTCAGGTAAGCAGATAAAAATATCCCTGTTTATAACTTCTGGTTAGGTTTCAAGTCCCTATTATCTATTAACCCCACTTTATCACTTAGGGGCATGGGAGATCATTGCATGGGCAATGGACAGGACAGAGCTGCTGGATGGAACAGGGCATTCAAAATGCAATAGTATCTCAGGATATTAGTCCAAGCATGAAGGCTGAAATTAATAATTGGCTATGAAAAAGTAAGTTATGTATATATTTCAATATGTTGTGTGTAGAAAATGTCTGATGTGCCTTTAAAAGTGACATATATGGGAAGAAAGTCCTACAGACATTTAGGAAGAAACTTGCAACCAGAAAGTGAGTTCCTCATTTGGAGGTTTAGAAAGGCATAGAACCTGGAGACATGGGGGTCTTTTGTGAAATGTACAGTGGAAGACATCAGTCCACCATCCACAAAAGTGTAGATCAGTTGGGAAGTTCAATAAAGCATTAAAGTCCATGATAAGAAGTGTTATTGCCATAGATGGGAAGTACTGGAATCAGGTGTTACATACTGCTTGCCATCAGAGAGGTGGCTCTGCAAACTTGAAGTGGGTTTACCTATTGTAACTTTTGTACAGCGATCATCCCAGAGAACTGCTTGACATTACCAAGGAAACATGGGAAGAAAAGAAGAGAAGACACCATTTAAAAGTATGTTGGAACAGTACATTAGTTTGCAGGGTAGATTAAAGCTAGTTATACCCACAGTAATGGAGCAAATGCAGAAATCCAGGAATTCAATGAGTTTATAATAGGAATGTCCAACTTAAAGAATTTAACACAGGAGATCAGGAATTAATATTAGGACCCTCCACACAGATCACATTTCTGGCAAAGTGGCAAGGGTTATTTGAGCTTACTGAAATAATAAATACAGTGATTTACAAGGTTAAACAGCCAGAAAAGAGAAGAATTGAGCAAAAGTGTCATATTAATATGATGACACATGGAAAGAAGTAGGAAGTTTTGTGGTTAGTGTACAAGCTGAAACTCATGCAAGAAAGACCAAAAAAATCTGTACATGAAGTGCAGGTTAGAAGAATTTTTGTCAAAAAACAGGAAGTAAGGGAATTTCAATGAATAAATAAAAGAAAAGAGGCCTGTAATAACTTGTTTCTGCTTTAGAAAACAGTCTATTGGTAGTTGACAGGGTATCTCAGTAAATACAATATTCTAGCGACTACCTATCATAGCTTCATGAAAACCACTGTGTGCATGTTGCATGGACCAAAATGTTAAAAAAAAAAAACAGTATAATCAGTAAAGAAACTAGCATATGGGAACTCTATTTCCTTGCTGTACACAAGCCTTTGATATCACCTACCCACTTCTTCCTCATCATTAGAAAGAGAAAGATTTGGGTCCACCCTCATTAACATTATTTAAGAATTATCTGTCACAATGGACACAGAGTCTCACTAGGAAAAGAGGCTGTTCCAACCCTGTACAGTAAGCTCCAATGTCCCACGAGGATTTATTACAGGTCTCTTGCTGTTTTATTTCAGAATTTAAACTAGAATGGGAGACCACACATGAGAAGGAGTGTTGATCAAGTATGCACGTAACGCAACATTGTTTCCCATGCAGATGACAACCGTTCCCTTATTTAACTCTCCATACAGATCTTAACAGACTATGTGGCTGTGTCAGTTTGAGCAGGGAGTGCACAGCCAGGCACCCTCTTTGTGGTAGATCTTCTCATGCAGTTTGGGATATCACAGAAATGCTGCCTGTAAAAAGACAGGATGCTAGTTGCCTTACACATGGAGGTGTAGAGAGTGCACAGAGAATATGAGATACTATAGGCACCTGTGGGATGGCAGGACATATACAAAAAAAAAAAATCTGTCATTAATATGCAAATAAGAGCTCTTGCTTTTGGTTCTGCTGGCTCTTGCCCCAAGAAATGAATATGCCACAACATTCTCACTATAGGCAATGAGAAGACTTAGGTGGGCAGAAGGGATGAGCTTGATGGTCAGCAGAAGGTTCAGGTGGAAAAACACAAATGTCATATTTCAAATACTTGTAGATGTCAGTATTAAATAAGTGTAACAACATTAGGTACTTTATCAGAGGGTGAGAAAATGCCTGTACCCAGACTCTAGCAAAGGCAACAGTCTTACCAAAATAGCTACCTGTAACCTTAACCGACTCACTTGCACTCATTCATAGGTTCATATGTGTGTACTAGACTAATGACTACAAGGGCCTATTGAAGCCCAGCCATACATCACAAATATTTGACAAGTTCTGGTATCCTTGATAAGTGTAAGCCTGGGCTTGGGAGTTGAAACATTTACAAGTAGGGGCCTGTGAGCTGAACCATTTACAGGCTGCCTGTGTCCATTAGAGACATAGGTACCAAAACAGGGATGGATTTCCTGTTCCCATCTAACTGCCCAAGGTAAACTTGAATTGCGTTAGTGAGGAACTCTGTTTCACATGGATGGTGAACCTGTTCCAGGGAAGTGGTGGTCTCTGGGATATATACCGGTCTCTCCAGAAGGTTCTATTTATATCACAGCAAGGTTTAAGTCTTTAGAAGAGGTAATTGTGATGTTGTTTGTTTTGCAGATATGCAGGAAATCCATCAGAGGGGGGCTCTGACGATGCCTTGTTTGCAAAGCATAGATCTCCCCTCAACAGCCCGTAGGAAACTGAAAAGAGGGATGGGGCTCTGATGTGGTCTGTACAGAACAACTTATTTATGCCCAGTATTCTTTTAGTGAGCAATGTCTGTGGATGTTCTGATTGTTGAATGTGCTTGGTTAGGTACATACCAAATGGGGCAATGGGGCAATGTACTCAATGACAGGTCTGATGAGTACCATATACAATGGAACAGTGACCTCTTTGGACCTAGATGACATACTTTTGTTTATAAGTTGCACAAAGTAGAATGATTTATTTTCTACTGTAGACATGTGATGATCAAAGGCTAAGATTACTCTCTATGTGTGTTTCCAAGTACCTGACTACTGGGTTGACTCTAAGGGGTGTATTGTCAATATGGTGGTTACCAGGGCGGCTGTCTTCCCAAAGGATACTATTATGTATTTATTGGCATTTAGTTTTAGTCTGTGGCTCTGACACCAGTTAATTGTCTGTGTCAGCCCTTCTTGAAGAACATTAGTGTTGGTGGGAGAGTCACTGACTGTTCCTAATGTGCAGTCATCAGCAAAGTTGGTCAACCAGAAGTCCCTGACATTGGCCTTGACTTGACAGAATCAGATGTCAAAAATGAGCAGTCCCAGGATCAATCCCTGAGGGATTCTGCTGGTGACTGGCTAATTAGTAGAGGTAGACTCCCTAAGTCTAGCTTCCTAGGACCTGCTTGTGAGCCAGCGTGCTATCCACTAGCTGACATAAGGGTTTATACCTAACCTCCTGAGTTTATCAACAATTCTCGAGTTGAGTATTGTGTTAAATGTCTCAGCCATGTCAAGACAGGCAGTGTGAACCATTTTCCCTTATCCTCATCCACTGTTTTGGTTACCATTGTAGGGCTGACCTGTCATTGACAAAACCAAATTGGTTGGGACTAGTGTCTAGTGTCTAATGGTTTCCTGTGTCTTTATTGATCATTTCCATGATAATTATTTCCATGGTTTTGCATATGAGACTAGTTAGACTTATGGGTCTGTAGCTGACCCATCTTTATGCAGAGGGATGATGGTTGCTATTCTCCATTCATGAGGTACAAAGCTTGTTTGGAGGTTGTGGTTAAATAGTGATCCCAGAGAATCTGTGTTGCATTTCATGCCATTTAGAAGGCAGCCTGAGATACTGTCTGGGCCCACTGATGCAGTGTTCTTGGTCTTAGAAAGCGCATTGAGGACCTGTTCCCTAGTGATAGCTGGGGGAGATATATTCGATGGGGCAGGGACAGGGTTAAAGTTAGAGGTGAAGTTGTCTGCCAGTAGGTTTTCTACATCTTATGACTCAATGTAGGTGATTTCTGTAACAATGAGTACTGCCAACTTTGTGTATTGCCTTTGAGGATGCAGACACAGCTAAATAATGTCTTGTGGTTGTCCTTGGCCTGGGAGGCCAGATTTACTTCAAATTTGGTGTTGGTAGATTTTATTTGTTCCCTGAGCTGTTTGTTTAGTTAATGAGAGTGCCTTTATCCTGCTGAGTGCTATACCTCCTAATTTTATGTCATAAATTTCTTCCTCCTGTTATACAGCATGTTGATATGATACTGTTAAGAAGGCTTGTTTTTACTTAGTTCTGTTCGTAGTCCTGCTGGGTACATCTGCCTCTATGCATCTATTAATATGCTTATATAAGGTTTTTATGAATAGTTCTGCATAGACAACATTGTTCTCAGGGTTTTTTGGGGGGCTTGAAATTTTGCCAGGTTATCACTTAATAGTAGGAAGTTAGCCTTGGAGTAGTTTCTGAACATTCCAGGGTTAACTGGGATTCTGTGTTTTATCTTTACTTCAAAGGAGACCATTTGGTTGTCTATCCTTATCACAGAAAACATTACAATAGAGGGTGTGCAGTGATTTCCCATATTAATGAGGACCAGATCCAGTATGTTAGCATTCCTGGTCAGTGTATTGACAACCTGGCCCAGGGAGTTTGTGTTTAGAAAATTCAAGAATCTCTGTGCCTGCATGTTTGGTGTCACATGTTATTTCCATTTAATAGTAGGGTAATTAAAGTTGCCCATGAATGTACTATTGGGTTGGATGGTGACTGCCTCCAGTAAGCTTAAAAATGTGTTATGGATTATATAGGTCATAAAGGGGGACCTATATTTTGCAAGGAAGTGGCATGGGATGTTACCTATGGTAATTCAAATGTGGAGAAGCTCTAGTGCATCATCTTGTTTGATCAGACGTGAGGTATATTTATTTTTCATGTAAATCAAGACTCCTCCACCTTTAGTCCCCTGCCTGCGTAGTAACTGGTCTAAATGTTTAGAAAGCATTGTAGCCTTACACTGCCCAGGTGCTCTCTGTGACTTTAAACCATGTCTCAGTGACTGCACAGATGTCAGCATGCTCTATGGTGAGGAGACCTTATAGCGAGTCGAGTATCTTGTTTTGATTCTAAGCACTGAGCGGTAACACCTTTAGATTTTCCTGGTTTTGATTTGCTATATGTAGGATGCATTGACAGGATGACATTGCCTAAAAAGGCACTATGGGGGAGAACAATGTTTTAGCTAAAATTCAAAAGCCTAGAGGGGAGAGGTGCAGACCATCCCTGGCAAAGCAGCGTGGTCTGTTGACCATCTCCTTCCATGCTGACAAATATTGCAACCCCTTAGAATGACACCAGAAACTAATCCAATTAAAGTCAGTCATCATTTGTTCTTCTTGTGACACCATCCTTGGCAAAGGTAGAATGCAGCTCAGTGCTAGCTTCATTACAGCCTGTGACACATATTCTGAAAGCTTCATGATGTCTCTCTCTTCATATAGTCTAATGAGGTGTGTCTCAAGTCATTTACACCTACATGGACTATGACTGAGTCATACTGGTACTTGTGGTCCAATGACCAGAGTGTGTGCATAATATGGTGGATCCTGGCCCTTGATAAGCAACTGACCATGACTTTCTCCTTACTTGGTCTGGTGAGAGGGACATCAGTGTGTCTCACAGTGGAGTCTCCAATGACTAGAATATTTGAGGCTTGCCTTATGGGCTTAGAATTAGAAGCTCCATGAGATGCAGCTGTATGTGTTGATATGGATATTGTTTTGTAATAAGGCATCCAGGGCTGCTGAGGGCATTTGTTACATGTGCTTTGTCTAGGAGGTCTTTGAGGGCTAGGAATATTATATTTAAGTGCCTCAGCATATATGAGATTATGTGTTCTGGTTCATGCTGTGTGTGATGGGTGCAACTTATGACAACCTGATTAACATTAGAAGTGCTTTTATGCGAGAGCTTTGCCTCCATTGACTGTGTAAATACATCTGTCACATGCATTATTAGTTTGATTCAGGATTAGTTGGTTGTCAGTGAACATGAGGCAATTTGTACATTGTCTTAGGATGCCCATATCTGCCAAGCTGGTAATGGAGATAGTGGGAAAGTCCGTATCCATGGCAACAGGCCCCCTTTTTATTGATTAGACAGTTGCTTTAAGAATATAGAGTAAAGTCAGGAGTAAATGGTTTACTAGTTGCCCTGTGCAGATCTAGGTATTGGTGAAACTTTAAAGGTGCTTTTACAGGAAAAAATATCAGTTTAAGGTGCCTGTATCAATACAGGTCACTGGCAAACACTTAAGGGAAAATAGAAAACCCTGACAATTTATAGATGGACCATTTAGGGAGATACTCTCAAGTTAGGTTAGACAGTAGCCAATCAGGTAGTACTTATTGAAAATAAGGAATTAGCTTGGTCAAGAATAATGACTAGCGGTGATTCACCTAATTGGCTACTACCTGTTTGCTACTATTCCTGGTCTCACCACCGCTTCTTGCTGCTGATATTCAATGCCTGTTTGCTTTTTCACTCACCAGATGCAAAACAGTAGCACCAATCCCAAGATGGGAAGCAGGCCACAGGCTCTTTGGTGACCAGCTCTCAGGTCCCAAATGATGCAGGGGTCTGTTAGCTTGTTGTAGCCTTTTCCTAGTTGATGCCTTACATAGCAACTAGATCAATCAGGAAAATCCCACACAGGCACTCACTCCCTAATCAGAGACAGTCAAGAATGAATGACCGTCTGCTATTCCTCTCAACAGGAGAGTAGCACAAACTGACTCGTGAAGCAGCTCTCGGGCTTTCTGGTGATCAGCAGTCTCCAGGAAATAATGCCCCTGTACTGCTTATCTCACTAGCAGCAAAACAGAAGTACTAATCCTGAGATAATTACTGAGAAGCAGAATGTGGGCTCTCCAGTGATTGGTGGTCTTGGACTAGATGTTTAAGATTTTAAAGGTAAGATGGAAAAAAATGGGTTAATATCCTAAGAGTTGAAGTGTGCACTAAGGAGTTAGATATCAAAGAGGGGGTAACTTGAGCTTTATCAGTCTAAGGGAAGAGTCACTAATTTTAAAAGAGCAAGCAGGACTGGATGGGGGTGTACACTTGGTATTCTAGCTCTATGGAACATAGTGGGAGAACAAATACATTTAAATAGCTTAAGGGGAGTGACTTCACAAAATAATAACTTTGGGCTTAATGATAATTGCCCATGAAAGAGAAGATGGATGTAGCCAAATTACCATAAAGGAGTGGGCAACTAGAGAAATAATGACTTTAAGACCACTACAACACCACAGTGGGAGGGTAGGAAATTTTAATGTCTGTGTGACACACAAGAACTACAGCTTTGGATTATTTCCTAGTTAAAATGTGCAATAGAAAACAGACTGCAATTAAAACAGAGTGCAGTGAAAATGCACCACAATATACAAAATAGAAGAAATGAATAAAACAATATAAATACAAGAAAGCAATATAAAGAAAACCAAACTAACCTTTCCCTCACAGGAACCTATGGCAGTCTGAGTGAGCTCTTTTGGTAAAGCCTAGAAATGTTTTATTTCACTGCTTAAATACAAGGCTTAGTTCCTAGCTCAAACACAGGAAACTAGCCTGGACGTACAACAGGTTGGCCCAGTAGACACCTGATGCCACAGCATACATGCACATTGTAATGCATTCAAAACTATAAGATACCTGCCCCTCATTAGCAGGGTGATTTATATGCAGCTCCTCTTCAAACACACTCTATCCATGTATTGTTGTAATCTACATATTGTCTAAACATCAAGCATCCAGGTACTTGCTATCTTCAACTGTATTTTTTTTTTATTTGTAACAAAAACTGCATCTATATTAGGAGATATGGCTATGAGTCACCACCTTCCTATACTATGGAAAAACATAGACACTGAAATCAAGCAATGGCAGTCCATCTCTTTGCCTGAAAGTACACCAAAATATGCTATGTACAAAGCACTGTCTCTCAAAACTGTGACATCATGCAAACTCCCCAAAATCAGTCTCTTCAACATGCGAGACAAAGTAGCCTGGCCTCAGTCATACCATGTAACTCTTTATCATCTTGCTCCATTCAAAGGTTTATAGATAATTACTAGGCTAGCAGCACTTGTCAGTCATTTTAAACCTAACCAATTTCCCTTTCAAAGGTGAGAATCAAACCCTGTACCTTGTCTCTGTGAGGTAAACATTCTAACCATTATACTAACCCCCAGCCCCTGAATAAAACCTTGTACCTGTGAGGTTAAGACCTTATCCATTTATGCCAACTCTTCCTCCTGTATTCATAGGTTAGTACTAGACTAACTGCCCCAGTGGGCCATTTCAAGCCTAGTCAGTTACCACATGTGAAAATCAAACCGTGTGCCTTGTGTCTGTAACCACTATGCCAACCTCATTTTAAGCTGACTTCATTCCTGACTTTTGTCCTGGTCTCCTCCTCTTTACAAACCATATTTTCTCATTCTCCTCCATACCTTTCACTAACTTGTACTTTTCTTTGTTCCAATATCACCCCAATTAAGCCACTGAGTCTCTCTATGCATTGTTTATCAATAAATTATTTTATTCTTGTTTTTTTTTTAATTATTCTTTTTCTTCTTCCCTGTTTATTTGTTCTAATTCCAACCTAAAGTTCTTTCTTCCTAACTTTTCTCTTGAACTTCAATTATTGCATTGTGGATTTGAAAACAAAACCTCTGAAGTAATTTGGTTAATGCTTACTGCTCATTGAGTTAAACAAGCATCTGTATATCTATCTGCTGCAACAATGGCTGCTCACATTTTACAAAACTTTGTGAGCACAACCTGAATTAGACAATTGCTAGTGTGCTTTACAAAACATATTCCTTAAGTAGGTATGCTGCTCTACAAGAAACTTGTCATTACTGTAAACAAACAGGGCGTTTTCCTTACTTCTGTTAATTCTTTTACATCTAGTTTCTACTGTACTTCTGTTAACCATTGCATAAACCGAGGGTTTTAAAAGTGCAGTGTCTCACAGTAAAGAGTTTTTTCCTCTGGGTCCCCTCTATAAATGTCTAGTGCTAGTCGGACTACTTAATAAAGTGAAGCAAATGGATACAGACCTTATAAATCAAATAATACTATGCAGATAACTATGTGTAATTGTTATGATTCTTACAATGAATTTAGCACAGCCTGTTGATGCGGTGACTTTGAGTCTCAATTCACTGAGGCAGCAGTCCATCTGAATCCATATCAGCTGCTTTCATCATATGTCATTTCATAATTAAGAATAGTGGGACTTAAAACAATGCATCATTTCCTTAACCTGTTTGTATCAGATGACACACCTGGCCTATAATGTATGTATTTATATGTACTTCAAAATTCCACCCAGGATATGATTTAATTACATTAACACCAATATGTCCATCATAACGAATTATTTGTCAATATATATAAACTTAATTATCACCCAAGTTTATTGGTAATGGTTGATGAACATTAAATATACTTCTAAACTACAGACCATGCTTTCAGATTCTAAGTTTTTAAATTATGTAGGTCAGTAAAGGGAAAATTCCATCCCCCAGCTCGATATATTTGACGATACATCACCACACTACCCACATCCTGAAATGTTCAGTGCTATAAAAACAGCAAAAGCATGTATTGCTGACTACAAAGATCCGTCTTTGCATCAGTACCTAGCTATACATAAAACATGTAAACTTGTACACAACTCTTTAGCATTAGAAAAGCTCAGCCTTAACTGCATATTAAAAGTAGGAACCAAAAATGTCACTGGTGTATTGCAACAAAAGGGTTCACTGAGTATTTGTTTATATTTAGAGCTGATTATTTATTTACTTTTTCATTCATTAACCAGGAAAGCCCACTTGGCATAAGCCTCTTGATTAAGTGACTCATAGGCAAGGAGACTCAACCCAGGATTACAGAACAGCATTACTTAGTAGCTCACATATTTTACATTTTGGACTAAACTGTCAGAAGATAGCACTTAACAGCCAGCAAATATAATAAAATGGAAGAAAGGAGTAAGAAATTATACCGACAATTATAAAGTAACGTGCAAAGAATCTGACATGGATTTAAAAAATGTAAAAAAGCAGTAAATGAAAAACACTTAAGTACAAATCACAAAACAAAACCTATAAAGAAAACATTTGAAAAAGAAAAAAAAGGAAAGAAGCAAAAAAAGAAACTGCACACCAAAGAAATGATTGAGAGTGTGTGCGCGCGTGCGTGCACAAAGACACACACACACACACACACACACACACACACACACACACACACACACACACACACACACACACACACACACACACACACACACACACACAACACCAGGAGAAACAACTGAAAATATTCTCCAAGCTGTTTCACTTTGAAAAATGAAAAAGAACAGGTACTCCCAAGGTAGGCATAAAAGTGGAAAAAAACTAACTACATTGATGTCTTCCCCTGTTGGGACTAGTGAAACTGTTGGCACACTGATGCCTGGGTGGATAGGTGGCTGGTGTCATTATTGGCACACCAGACTACAATCTGACTGGTGAGACTACTGGCATTGATAGCAGACAGGACTGATAGCCGACTGGAGACACTGGTGACCCACTAGACTCGTGCTTAGATGGAGGCACTGCTACTATAACACATTGGAAGATTGATTGTAGGGATGTCATTTCTACCATTTCAGCTAAGTTCACTTACTCAAAGCTTCTTGCAAATATGTTAAATATACATATTTCTTAATATATGCCACGGCTGAAAAGGGTCACAAGACCAGTCCACCAACCTAGTTAAAAATGGGAAATATTGGATTAAAAGTCTTGACTTACACAGATGATGTAATGATCTTGTAATAGTCAGCTGATGTGTCAGATATCAAGCCAGACAACCTTTGTATTCTTGCATTTTAAGCTAAAACTGCAGTTTTCAAAGAAATATTTCTACATCAAATCGAAAATAGACTTCCTTTGTTCAACACTACCATTTCATCTAGTTATTCTATGCCGCAAATGTTTTTTTTTTTTCTTGATGCCTACAGAGTTATGATACTGGTACCTAAACATGGGTGCTACTGCCTGCTTTGCAAAAGGCAGACTATATGCCTGTCAAATAAATTCTTCTCTTTTTAACAGGTAGGTGGGGAAGCACCAATGTGTCATTTTTACTTCATTTCCCTATATTTTTTTCTTAGTATTCATAGGTGCATGATCTGAAATAGTTATTGAATCTGTGCCAAAGCTTTCAATTAAATGCACATGCTCTTGTGAAATATAATATCTGTCTGATCTAGCACAGTTATTGTACCTTGGGGATTAATATGTAAATTCTCTCTGAGTTCCTACTACTGAATTTATGTCTTCCATACCAAATATTGTCATAAACATCTTCAGAAATAGACCCTCTTTTGTTATATTTTCCCTTCTAGGGCTCCCCCAGATATATCCTCACTCCTGAAAATCAAGGTCTAGTCCCCACCTATGACTAATATTCTGACTCTCCATAATAGCAGTTTTAGGTGGAATATAAATTCATGCCAGCATAATTCTCCTTCCTTGTCAATAGCCCCTTACTATCACAAATCTTCATTATTTACTACCACAACATAGGTTCACTTGGAGGACATTTTCAGCTTAGCCAAGTTCTCTTTTGGTGCTTGAACTAACATTTCCTGATTGGTCTTACCTCTCCCATGGTTGATAATTGTATATTAGCCCTAGTGAGAATAACTGTGATCATACCATAGATAATTTGAGGGAACCCATGTAAGGGATGTGTCATTTAGGTACTGCCTCTATTGATTAGTGAGTGGCATAAGGGGCAGTTCTGTAGTGCATTTTTTATTACCCATCCTTACATCCAAGTTGAATTTGAATATGGACAGGGACAAGTTGTGTTTTACTTGAATGGAAAGTCTATTCTGGAACAGTGGTAGCCTCTGTGATATATATCCATCTCTCCACAGCATTCAGTTTAGATACCTGGACTGAGTATTTCTGATGCCATTTGACTTGCTAATGTTCAGTACGTCCATCAGTATTAGGTTGGAGGATGCCTTCTATGCCAGAGCCAGGTTACCTCTAAGCACTCTGGAGGATATTGAGTATAGTGATAAATCTTTAAGGTGGTCCATGTAAGATCTATTGTTTAGGACTTGTATCCTTTTAGTAACGTATCTCTGTGGGGCCCTAGGCAGGGTAATATATTGGGCTCCCCCACAGCAGCCCCTCCTGCAGAACCCCCCTACTACTCCAGTGTTCCATTACTTGGCTATTTCTCCTCAGTTACCATAAACATGGTTCAAACCTGTTTGGATGCATACTGTTTTCTTATTTACTTCTACAATGATTACAGAAATTGAAATAAAACAGCATAAACACTTAGCCATTTGCTAAACAAACAATACAGACTTAGCATGAGCAATAAACTTCTCTGCCATTGAAACACACATTCATTGAAATGGCATTAAAAAGCACATTAATTTTGCATCTGGCCAGTGGAGGACTAAGCTTACCTCTGGACTGTTTTCAAACTACAGGCTCCTTACACATTTTTAGGGCCATGCATACATGTAAGTGTTCTTTGATTCATCTTCTTGATTGTATTAAATTATATTCCTTGTGTAATACAGCATCACTTGTTAGAATGTGTTTTAAATTTGTAGTTTTGAACAGTCTTCTAGTAAGCAATGGAACAAAATGTATAAACCAATAATGACAAAACTACCCATTTCAGAAAATTTCAACCATAAAAGGCCACTCAAACGTCTGTCATTACAATCCACCAGTATCAGTAAATATGCAAAATCTCTGCAGAAGTAAATGTTAGCTAAACAATTCCACATTAAAGGGATCTGTAACTAATGAAGAGCTTGCTGCTAGCAAACAACTTTATATTTCATTGTTTCATCTACAAATGAAGTGCCTGTTGCACTTGAAGAATAATTTGCCTATGTTACATTAAAAAAAATGATAAGTTAATAATATTACAATAGGGAATGGATGGCAAACTGATAACAGGTTCATAGTTACTAGGTAACTGCTCCAAAGGAGGACATTCACAGGACTGCAGCATCCACTCCCTTTAAAGTACAACGCAGTACAGTATCAGCAATCCATCTGCATACTGTGGGAGTAGAACCCAGTCTTCTACAATCAAAAGTAAGTATACTACCCGTTGTGCTACTAACAATGCAAACAGACTTGGCATAAGCAGCACCAAACTTCTCTTCCCCTGAAGCTCTCAGATCCTTGTAAAATCCACTTGACAATTAACTAAATCTCTCAACTTTGCAGCACAAGAAATCTGGAAAAAAAAATTTGGGGGGGGGGGGCAACAAAGGCTCAAAGCCAGGGGCACATTTTAAACATTGCTTGTATAATCATAGAAAGTTGATAAAATAATGTGTTTTGTGGTATTGTGTGTTTCCTGAAAGATAGGAAGTCTGATACTTAAAGGGCTATCATTATTTAGTGAATTCAGTACTCAGTGATTTGCAAGAAAACCACAAATTTTAAGAGGAACAGATCAAAAGTATGAGCCAAATATTATGGGAAAATCTGTACAGTTGAGAGCTATGGACTCAGCCCTTGACTCACAAGTGGTGGTCGAGGCAGAGAATTCAGGCTCTTACATGTTTAACCATGAGTAACACTAACAATCAGGTATACCTAATTGAGGTATTTGTACAGACTCACACACACACACACACACACACACACACACACACACACACACACACACACACACACACACACACACACACACACACACAATGAACAGCATATGTAAACAGACATCAGCAGCACAGAATGATCAGCAACGAGCAAAGTATGTAAACAAACATAAAACATGGAGCAGCATATGTAAGCACGAACTAGTAAAAAACACTCTGGGCAACAAAAGTCTCCTTACCTGGAAGTATGTCTGGGGGCAGCATATGTGAGCAGAAAACCTCTCTCCTTAAGCGCTTGTTGTATATGTAAACAGACATCAGCAGCATATGTAAACAGACAGAAAACACAGAGCAGCATATATAAACATGAACTAGCAAAAAACACTCTGGACAACAAAAGTCTACTTACCTGGAAGTATGTTAGGGGGCAGCATATGTGAGCAGAAAAACTCTCTCCTTAAGAGTTGACAAAACAAACTGATCAGGCAGACATCACTAACTTACCTCTGTTCTCCCTTAATGGAAGTTTAAATTCTGCGTATTTCTCCCTGAATGGAAGTTTAAATTCTGCACATAAGTGGACTGTGTTTAAATCCGCAATGCACGCATGGGTCCTTTTGAAGTGTCATGGCCAGGGTACCTGTGGGTAATTGCCTGTGTCACTTAGTGCTGGACCAGGCTAGCCATTAATTGTTTCTCCAAGAGAAAGTAGATGGTCTTGCAGCTGGAAAAGTGTGGGGGGTGCTCCCTCTCCCTCGATCTATGGTTCTGGCACCCTTGTTGAGCAGTCTCATACTCAGTAAGCCATTTCTTCATTTCACCCTCTGATTTTTGCAGTTTTATCAGTTCATCTGAATAGCTATTTGAAGTTTCTTTCATTTATTCTAGCTTTTGTTATTTGAGTTGATATACTCCTTCAATGTCTCATTTATTTTAATCAGGTCTGACACATTTGATTTATTTTTCCTCTAAATTACTGGCAGCCATGTCTTGCACCAAAGCTGGTGCTTCAAGTGCTTTTTACTGAACAGCTGCAGGATTCTTCCCAGTGAGTGTTTTCTGTTCTCATTTTCTAGTTACTTTTCTTTCATGCTCTCTAAGTTTCCTCTTTGCTGGCATCCATGCAGTGTATTTACTAGCCAGTAAGTACATTTTACTAAAACTGACAGAATTACTAGCCCTTATTTCTCAGTTTCTTTTTTCACACTGGGAGAGCTGAAATGAAGCTGTTGATCATTATGCAGCCATCTTGAAAGTCATTATTGTATTATTTCTTATTAATCATTAATTACAGACTTGAAATATATTATTGCTAGTATTTCTTATTAATGAATTAATTCATTAACTAGCACAATTAGACAGCTCAGGAGTATGCAGTCAATAAAGTGGCTGCAATTGATGAGTACAGTTGCTATTGGTAGATAAGAGATTTTATTTGCTGTCGTTTGATTGCTATTAAGCACTTCCTGATCTGGTACAGCAGAAGTAATTTCACTCGTATTCTCTGTGTTGAAAACAGTGTAAAATTAGTATTGCTATGGTTTATGCTTGTGTGTGTGTGTGTGTGTGTGTGGGGGGGGGGGTTGTAGTATATTTAACCGTAACAAGTTGGCCATTAACAAGTTGGTCATAATTTCTTTCACTTTCCATTGCAAACATCAGCATAGCACACAATAAGTGGATATATTTGGTTATGTGACAGGAGCAAGATGTTTATGAATGTAACTGCTCATTGGCACAATGGTACAATGAGCAGAATTGATGTTTCACATTGCTTAGCTCTGGATGAGTTCTTGGCAATGATTTATTCTGTGTGGCATGTGAATGTCCTCTCTATCTCTGTCTCTCTGTGAGTGTATCCGTGTACCATGGTTTTCTCTACCACCCAGTGATATGGACTGCATGAAATGGTTTTCCTCCAAATTATCTGTAGCCACGTACACAGAGTGTGTGTGTGTGTGTGTGTGTGTGTGTGTGTGTGTGTGTGTGTGTGTGTGTGTGTGTGTGTGTGTGTGTGTGTGTGTGTATGTGCACGC
The DNA here is from genome assembly GCF_019279795.1 of Protopterus annectens. Lineage (NCBI taxonomy): Eukaryota > Metazoa > Chordata > Ceratodontiformes > Protopteridae > Protopterus > Protopterus annectens. Next base: position 643,847,535 of record NC_056729.1, on the reverse strand, counting down.
GCTCACACTCATGCCCGTGTACATTTTGTGCATCTTATGGTATACCTAGCTTGTCAGGGGCAATGATTTTTCAGGCATATACTGACACTGCTCCTGACAAGTGAGGTCTAAACTGGGTCTATGTTCGAGGCTGAAGATGTAATACTCATTGTTTCTTTAATTTTCCATGCAAACCCCAAAGGTGTGCATAGGAAGCCACTATAGCTTGTGTAAGGGCTTTTATCTGTGTGGTCATTATTTCTTTAACTTTCCTCAGAAATCTCAGAAGGGAGCACAGAAG